>NC_059211.1:61673760-61944123 GCF_020615455.1 Coregonus clupeaformis | reverse complement strand
AAGACAAATATAAAAAAAAATAACTACATAATCTAATCTGTTTTAGAATTGTGATATATTTTATGTCATATACAACTCCAAAATAATGTGATGCAGTAGAATATAACACATTAAAATGTATTTTTTATTCATGAAAATAGTAGCAAAAGTCAGACTTTGTATTAGTCTGCTTTAACATCAAGGATTTCTTCTGACAAGTTTCCAAGATAGTCTAATTTAGGAGAGAAGATTGTCGGTGATGTAGAGATAATCCTAGGTACCATGCTGAGTGATACACAGTGAATGCTCCAATATGTTCTCTGTCCTCGGGCCAAATAAAGAAATTAAATAATGACAAACACAAGTCTATTCTCATACTGTTGCTTGCATGGCAGAAGGTTCACATAATCACATTGGTGTCTCTAATCTACTATAATGACAGTGACCCCTGCCTGTGGTGTGTGTGTGTGCGTGAGTGTGTGTGCACATTGCGTTAGTTGTGTGTGTTTATGTCTGCGTATACAACCTCCTCTCTCTCTCTCTCTTCTCCCACACTGCATGTGTGTGATGTGTTCCCCCCCCCCAGCCCCTTGCCTCCCTCATGCATTTGTAATGAGGTGTGGGCTTTATTGACTAAGAGTGTAGATATGATTATCCCTCTCCCCCCCCCCTCTTCTCTCTCCCCTTCATTAAGAGGGGATAAGGCATGTTTGCTATGTGTATATTGATTTGTGTTGATTGTGAGGAAGGGGCCCCGAGTGAGCCTCATTACTGTTCAAAGATGGAGGTGGAGAATGTAAATCCCTGCAGGTCTGGAGTATAGTGATGTGGAGACTAGAGTCTAACATCAGATCCAGCGTCTGTCCCTGCAGGCCCTAAGGTCTGGAGTATAGAGGTCTGGAGACTAGAGTCTAACATCAGATCCATGTCCTCTGGATGGTGAAGGTACAGACAGACACTACTGTGCCTCAAAGGGCTGGACTGGGGGAGTGTCTGTCTTTCATTTTGTGGCAACGACTGAAGAACTTCAGGCTAGCTCATATAACTCATGTTACCATATATTACCTGTCATTTTCAGAGAGCTAATATCTTCATCTATACTCACAATGTCCAATCTTATTTCCTAACTTAAATGTTATCTTTTGTTCTGCCTTTTATGGTTACAATGCAAAAAATGGTCCATACTTTGCACTTGCGTAAACACTATGTAAATCGATCCCTTTGTCTTGAATAGTGCTCTACTTTCAGTATGATGTGTTTGTCTCAGTGTAGTGATGATGTGTCCCCTGGGCTTGCCCACTCCTCCCAGATATGAAGGAGCTAGTGGACTGGCAGTGTTGGAGAGGCCATCCAGACGATGCCATGTTGTGAGCAATCTGACCCTTGACCCCACACAGAGCTGCACCGCAATACTTCAAAGCTATAATGGCTGTTCTTAACCAGAAGAGCCCTCCAACCATCATGGAGTAGAAGTCCATCAGAACACAGCAGTTGTTGTTAATTGTACATCTATAACTTAGGGGGGACAACGCACTCTGCTAATTTGTTTGCTGGCAACATTGCTTCGTGTCTCTAACAACACTGTTGACATGGTTGATACCTATTCTAGACTGAGGCATCTCGCTTCCTAATGGCCTACGGTGGACGTCCTCTCGGGTACTCGGGGATAGAGCTGGAGAGTGATAGTTTTGGCAGGGCGGCTCCTAACCGCCTGTTACAGTGGCACAGTTTGCAGGACACATCAATTTGTTCCCTGCTATTGTGAGAGGGGATCTTTCTGGCTGGGATCCAACCACGGGTCCCACCTCATCAGTATTTCTTTGTTATCGGGCCGGAGCTGGTTCTGTGAGCGATACTGTAGAGTTATGCGCCATCTGGGTTCCGTTTGCTTCCCCAACTGCCTTCACCACCCACAAATTAAAACTCAACCTGGAAAAAAAATCACAGGCAAAAAGAAAACAATAAACATATTTTTAATCTGTCTCTGCCTTCGCCGGCGGTTTTCAAAAGGCCTCGTTATAAAACAATGTCCCCCCTCTTTATTTTTTCTATCCGTTCTTCTTTAATGACATGAGCACTGATGGAAGCAGCTCTTTGAGGTTGACATTCAAATCATGACATTTGAATGATGTCTGTGTATCAGAGAGATAATAGCCCAGTGGTGCTTTTGTTGTCCTGACTGGCTGTCTGATTGTGCCTGGGCTCAGGTACAGGAGAGGAAAGCCTTCTGTCCGTCAACCCATTTCAAATCACATTGATACGCCTAACGGGACTAAAAAAGCGTTTAACTGTTAATTGTTTGATAAGAAATAATGATGAACTGTTTAAATGTCACTTTACCAGGAAAGTCATCAAATAAAAACATTACTAATGGTGACTAATAACATGAATAAATAAATACCCCATAAATATCCAGTCTATATTGTGTTATAACATACATTTGACCCCTTAAAGAACATCTTGAATGGCTACATCATTAATCATTCATTATAGTGAGATTTACTTAATAATATAATATATCATAGAACATGAAATATCTTAGTTGAGTATCATTTCTAAGCTGTGTATGTATAGTTTGTAGGTTGTTGTTAGGTGTATACTATGCTTTGAGTAATGCATGCAGTGTGTTGCATTTCAATAGAAAACTCCAGAACATGTTAACCTTCAGCTATCATGCACTTATTCTGGATAAAATATGCATTGGGAAGATGTATTGTCTATCAGTAAATGGTTGTAATGTAAAACAAAAAACACCATATAGTAGGAGAATGAGTCCTTTTTTGCTTGTCAAAGTTGGGATCTAAAATCAGAATAATCCATCATGTTGGCATATGAAAAATTATTGAATTCACTTGGAGGAAATGTATTCACGAATGACGCGGAGTAAACTGTGGTTTTACAAAGGCATTCGAAAGTCAGCATTAAGTGAAGGTCTGCAAGGTGTGCAAAACAAGGAGCGGAAATAGGAGTGATGGAGGGGCAGAGAACAAAGAGAGGGAGAGAGAGGTAGAGCTCTGCCCTCCAATTATCAGACCCAACCATCTGAGGGCCTGTTCCAGAGATGCTAGAGCTGCATATTACATACCACACGTTAAATATTTAAACATACACGCTGCATACATATTGAAACCACCAACTAGGCATTAGGGCTATTAAACATAATCTGTAGGTGGACGGCAATCAATAACATTTCGCCATTGATTATTGGGATGTTGGGGATTTTTTAGTAAAGAAGACCAAACAAACTCGTGGCTACGAAACTGAATTTTGTCAAGCAGAAATGTAACCTTTTTTACAGGTCGGTGTTACAGTTTCTGGCTTCTCTATGGTTTGACACAAATAGCTATAGGTACAAAGCACCAGTTAGAAACTACAGTTCAACTCCAACATATGTATGCAAATGACTGACCCCCCCTCAATAATACAGATTGAGGAATGTGAAAGGGAGACGAAGTGGAAAAGGAGATGATTGGTATGTTCGGTATGATAAGCTGAAATTGTGTTTGTCTAAGAAGTCCTCGCAGGCACCATCCATATATATTTCACTATCCTGAACCTCTTTAGAACCGTTGATGATAGGCCCAATACATAGTATTGAGTTTCTTTACCATTATTGTTTTACTTAAAGATATCAGAATTGTACTCTATCGTATATTAAACTTTATAATTCATTTCATTTTCTATTAGAAGACGGCAGCGGAATTAAATGTTTGGAGACTGAGCTGTACATGCTAATCTTTTTAACTCTCCATTTTAAACATGCTGCCATTTTGGACCAGGTCTCTTTTCTAAAATACATTCAACCTCAATAAATTACACTTATAAATAAAGGTTAAATGAAATATAATAAAACATTTAAACCGGTCTGGAGATGCAGAAGTGATGGTGTCGGAGGACCTACTGTAGGCTACCTATCCCAGAAGGCAGTAGACCCAGCGTGCTCTGAGTGCCTCATCATGTTCACAGCATAGGGCCATAGGAAGGCCCTCGTAACAGCAGGGAGCTCTCTTGCTGTTACTGGGTTAGCAAGAACCAGGGGTGTGGAGTGGACAGAAACATAACCACAGAGTACTGTGGTGGGGCAATACTCAAGCATATAGAATAGAATAGAATAGACTAGACTATTATAGAATAGACTATAATAGAATAGAATGGATTAAAATAGATATCCGACAGGGCACAGTTTGGGAGAATCTCAATTGCATACTCATCGCGTCCTCTCTCCTCGCCTCCTCAGAACCCATTGGATGAGAAAGCCAGAGGTCCCTCCCCTCTTCCCTTCTCATCCAATGGGTTCTGAGGAGGAGGCAAGGAGAGAGGATGCGAGGAGTATGCAATTGAGATTCTCCCTTTGTCTTTCTATAGCATCTACGGTAGAGTGGGACAGACACTGAACTTGACCAGTGTTTCTAGGTTCATCCCTCATTATATAGAATGAAATACATCATTTACAATTCTTCAATTCATATTGATTATCATCAAAATGCTAATGAAGTCAAGGAGTCCAGCTGGTCTTGTGGTTGGTTGTAGCTGTGTTCTTTGAAGCGAGGGGCAATGCCACCTCACTAAACTAATAATGTTGTCCTTCAGGTCAAGCCCAAGGTCAAGGCTCTATACACAACTGTGTTACTGAAAACACTAGTGATGGGGAAAAACATTTATACAGTTACATACTGCAATTTTATTTTGGAAGATATATCGATACTTTGACTCCAAGTATCGATTTGTAAAATATATATATATATACAGTATACATACACTGAGTGTACAAACCTTCCTAATATTGAATTACACCCCTCCCTTTTGCCCTCAGAACAGCCTCAGTTCGTCGGGGCATGGACTACAAGGTGTCAAAAGCATTCCACAGGGATGCTGGCCCATGTTGACTATAATGCTGAATGTCCTTTGAGTGGTGGACCATTCTTGATACACATGGGAAACTGTTGAGTGTGAAAAACCCAGCAGCGTTGCAGTTCTTGACACAAACCGGTGCGCCTGGCTCCTAATACCATACCCCATTCAAAGGCACTTAAATCATTTGTCATGCCCATTCACACTCTGAATGGCACACATACACAATCCATGTCTCAATTGTCTCAAGGTTTAAAAATCCTTCTTTAACCTGTCTCCTCCCCTTCATCTACACTGATTGAAGTGGATTTAACAAGTGACATCAATACGGGATCATAGCTTTCACCTGGACAGTCTATGTCATGGAAAGAGCAGGTGTCCTTAATGTTTTGTACACTCAGTGTATATTTATACTGAACAAAAATATAAACGTAAAATGTTGGTCCCATGTTTCATGAGCTGAAATAAAAGATCCCCAACATTTTCCACACGCACAAAAGCTTATTCATCTCAAATGTTGTGTACAACATTTTTTTACATCCCTGTAAGTGAGCATTTCTCCTTTGCCAAGATAATCCATCCACCTGACAGGTGTGGCATATCAAGAAGCTGATTAAACAGCATAATCATTACACAGGTGCACCTTGGGCTGGGGACATTAAGAGGCCACTCTAAAATGTGCAGTTTTGTCACACAACACAATGCCACAGATGTATTGGCATGCTGACTGCAGGAATGTCCACCAGAGCTGTACGGAATGTTCATTTCTCTTCCATAAGCCGCCTCCAATGTCGTTTTAGAGAATATGGCAGTACGTACAAACGGCCTCACAACCGCAGACCACGAACGTGTATGGCATTGCTGATGTCAATGTTGTGAACAGAGTGCCCCATGGTTGCGGTGGAGTTATGGTATGGGCAGGCATAAGCTACAGACAACGAACACAATTGCATTTTATCGATGGCAATTGGAATGCCCAGAGATACCATGGTGAGGTCCTGAGGCCCATTGTCGTGCCATTCATCCGCCGCCATCACCTCCTGTTTCAGCATGATAATGCACGGTCCCATGTCGCAAGGATCTGTACACATTTCCTGGAAGCTGAAACTGTCCCAGTTCTTTCATGGCCTGCATAGTCACCAGCCATGTCACCCATTGAGGAGTGGGACAACATTCCAAAGGCCACAATCAACAGCCTGATCAACTCTATGCAAAGGATATGTGTCAAACTGCATGAGGCAAATGGTGATCCACGCCCCTACCTTGTTTTTAAAGGTATCTGTGACCAACAGATGCATATCTGTATTCTCAGTCACGTGAAATCCATAGATTAGGGCTTAATTAATTTATTTCAATTGACTGATTTCCTTATATGAACTGTAACTCAGTAAAATCTTTGAAATTGCTAGGTAGCGTTAGCTAGCGCTAGCCGGCTGTCCCTGTGCCAAAACTCATCCAATAGCTTGTTCTATGTCTTCTTTTTAAATTGTGAGCCGACATGTTTTCAGCACTTTTTATTTCCATGACTGATCAAAACTCATTTTCTCATGCTCTCTCATGTCTCTGCAGAAGATTTACACAGAGTAAACTGTTTAGAACATCGAATCGCAATAAAATCACAGTATCGAATCGCAATACATATAGAATCGTGAGAATCACAATACATATCGTATCAGCACCAAAGTATCATGATAATATTGTATAGTGAGATCACTGGCGATTCCCAGCCCTAGAAAACACACAACACTCTCTTTGTTCTGCTAACTCTGGGGCCACTGATCAGATTTGTTGAGACAGTTTTGTTGTTGTGAGATGTCATCACCGATTCTCCCAAAGATGATTTTGTGAATGAAACCAAATAAAACAATTGTAGACCTCCACAAGTCTGGTTCATCCTTGGGAGCAATTTCCAAATGCCTGAAGGTACCACGTTAATCTGTACAAACAATAGTACGCAAGTAGGGTTTCGTTGTGCCAGAATCGCTGTTCTTCCCGCGTATCTGTCGATGTCCTTGCAAGCACTTCTATTGCTCATGTAATCGCTCGGATCGTCTCTGTAATGTAAGTATAAACACCATGGGACCACGCAGCCGTCATACCGCTCAGGAAGGAGACGCGTTCTGTCTCCTAGAGATTAACGTACTTTGGTGCGAAAAGTGCAAATCAATCCCAGAATAACAGCGAAGGACCTTGTGAAGATGCTGGAGGAAATAGGTACAAAAGTATCTATATCCACAGTGAAACGAGTCCTATATCGACATTACCTGAAAGGCCGCTCAGCAAGGAAGAAGTCACTGCTCCAAAACCGTCATAAAAAAAGCCAATCTATGGTTTGCAACTGCACATGAGGACAAAGATTGTACTTTTTGGAGAAATGTCCTCTGGTCTGTTGAAACAAAAATAGAACTGTTTGGCCATAATGACCATCGTTATGTTTGGAGGAAAAAGGGGGTTGCTTGCAAGCTGAAGAACACCATCCGAACCGCGAAGCACGGGGGTGGCAGCATCATGCTGTGGGGGTGCTTTGCTGCAGGAGGGACTGGTGCACTTCACAAAATAGATGGCATCATGAGGAAGGAAAATTATGTGGATATATTGAAGCAACATCTCAAGACATCAGTCAGGAAGTTAAAGCTTGGTCGCAAATGGGTCTTCCAAATGGACAATGACCCCAAGCATACTTCCAAAGTTGTGGCAAAATGGCTTAAGGACAACAAAGTCAAGGTATTGGAGTGGCCATCACAAAGCCCTGACCTCAATCCTATAGAAAATGTGTGGGCAGAACTGAAAAAGCGTGTGCGAGCAAGGAGGCCTACAAACCTGACTCAGTTACACCAGCTCTGTCAGGAGGAATGGGCCAAAATTCACACAACTTATTGTGGGAAGCTTTTGGAAGGCTACCCGAAACGTTTGACCCAAGTTAAACAATTTAAAGGCAATGCTACCAAATACTAATTGAGTGTATGTAAACTTCTGACCCACTGGGAATGTGATGAAAGATATAAAATCTGAAATAAATCATTCTCTCTACTATTATTCTGACATTTCACATTCTTAAAATAAAGTGGTGATCCTAACTGACCTAAGACAGGGAATTTTTACTAGGATAAAATGTCAGGAATTGTGAAAAACTGAGTTTAAATGTATTTGGCTAAGGTGTATGTAAACTTCCGACTTCAACTGTAGGATGAAAAATGATGTTGGGACTGGACCTGTTGTATTGTGTTTACTCTGCCTAGTGTGGCCTGCCTTTGAAGGAAGGAACACTTGTCAATAGTCTCACTGTAGAGAAAACAAATGATTATCTCGTCCTTCACTAAAACAAGTGGGACAAATTAAAGGAGAAAAAAAATAAGTTGCATAATTATTTGTATGTTGAAATTGTAGCCACAAAGAGGTATAACAGTTCTGAGAACAGCCATTTTAGCTCCATATAGTTTAAATGTAATATGCATGTGAAATCATTGTACTGTGTAGCTCACTACTACACCATTAGCTATGGCATTGTACTCCCTCTTGACAGACACCTTTTTGAATGGTAGTGTGGTTGTGTCCTGAAGGCTGGTGAATCACACACACAGAGGTGGTCGCAAATTGGAGAGCTGAGGTGGTGGGTTTCCTGCTACTTGATTGTTTCCAGCATGCCGCAGCTTGCACACACACACACACACACACACACACACACACACACACACACACACACACACACACACACTGCTGACTACAGCCCCTCTCTGACCCCCCTGCTCCTGCTTCATGTGCGAGACAAATTTAACATCTCTGATTGAATTTCCATTTATAACAGGCTAGACATGTCTGCAATTCGCAACAAAAACTCAGCTGATGAGATTTGTCTGCCAATTACCTTTGTGGAAACTGTGTTGAAAATACATGAAGCGTATGGACTGTCCCTAGGTTTCAAAATATTCATTTAAAAGAAAGAAAATAGCTTATACTGGCCCTAATACTATATTGTACTCCATTAATTTACAGTGACTATAGAGGTATACCGCAGTGTGTGTGTGTGTGTGTGTGTGTGTGTGTGTGTGTGTGTGTGTGTGTGTGTGTGTGTGTGTGTGTAACCCAGCTGTATCAGAGCCCAAGCCAGAGGACTGTGTAGACAGCTAATCTCTCACAGTAGGTCAACCACTCAAGTCTCTGTGACCATTATTGGCTTCAGGTTAATGTTATTAAACCACTCAGTAGGTCCCTGTTGTGTGGTAATGGGCTAATTTGTACCGACAATATACAAAAAATACAATCAATGATATGGTTTTATAAAGAGGCCTAATCAGATAACAAGTGAAAGGCATCGTGGGTAATTACAACCAGGCATGGGTTTGGAGGGTTGGAAGTGGACCAGTCACACCCTTTCCTCCGTCTGTCTGTCTGTCAGACGGCTAGCCCGAGTGCACCGTGGGAACGCGGGTCGGAGGTCAATTTCAAAATTAGTTAAGCCTGACGGGCTGCCGCTGACCTGTACAGGTGCTCCCACTTCCCCCCGCCGCTCGCCACTTCCTGATGCTAGCCCAGGTCAGGGGTCACACACACAGGGCCCCTGAGGCTCCTGAGTTCCTACACCTTCGCCCCGGCCCAGCTCCCCGCTCCCGTTCCCTCGCTCCAGGAGGAGCCAGAGTCCATTAGTAGAAGCAGTGTAAACCCCAGTCCTGCTGAGACGACACTGGGAGGGAGGGAGGGAGGGAGGGACACACTGGGTCAGAGTAATGGAAAGTTTCCCCTCTCTGAAGAGCTGGAACAGGGGAAGAGGGGAAATAAATATACCTTATAGTCCAGCTACCTTGCCATTGTTGCTTGATCACCAGTTTGGACCACTTAGAACTGTATGTCTCCATCATAGGACCTTCAACAGGAATTTTGACAATACATCAAATAAAATACCCCCCACCCCCCTCAACATACAAACACCAGCTCCTCATCCCAGACCTCTGCCTCCTCTCCCTGGCCGTGTTGTGGATTGGTTTGGGTGTCTGTTGTTCTTGCCAGACCCCATGGAGGCCTTGTTTTCCAGCAGCCTGCTGTATGCAAGGCTGTGGTGTGGTGTGGACCCCCGCTGCTCGGCCTGTCATGTGTAATTAAACATTTGGCCTCCACAATTACTCAGCAGTGTACACATGCCAGTGTTCAGCTCTGCACAATATGCATTTCAAAGAGCACCGATTCCCCCAAAGTGCTGAACTGACAGGAGCAGAGAGGAGCAGCCTGAAGGGAAGGAGGCGAGGAGGGAGGGAGAGGGGGAGGAAGAGGGGGCTGAGGTTGGGATGGAGTGATTAAAAAAGAGAAACTTCAAGCAGAACCTTAAACTGGACCAGACCGGTGGCGGTGGGGAAGGAGGGGTGGAGAAGGAGTGGTGGAGTCCTCAGCCTGCATCATGGCTCCATTGATGTCACCGAGCCTCTGGATCTGGCTGCTGCCACACGGCTGAGGTGGAAAACATTTGGGGAGTGACGCGTCTCCACATCAAAACAATCTTGAACCTGTCACCGCCCTGCTGTTCACCTTGCAGACGGTAATGAAATTCACTGAACCTTCCTCATCTGGCAAGAGCACGCCGCAGAATACCATGCAAATACATACATAAACATTTGACTCTGTGTGTCCATGGGTTAAAAGGTCTTTAATTGCACCCAGCCATCACAAACAGCACACTATTTATCTCCGGGCGCATCCAGACTTTTTCATTTAGTAGTGATTTTCCAACGTTCTAAGTGTGTAATTAAATGTACAATTTAAATTATTGTATCAAATGCAAAATCATAGTTTTCAAGTGGATGAAATAACTGTATATTTTTCCCTTGTCAGGTCATGTGGTCAGGAAAAACTCTGGTCCAGACCAGGAGTCTCTACAGATGGACTGGTGAGGTGCTGTCCCTGTCTGCTTAGTGTCCAGACCAGGTGTGATGAAGTGGTGTGGAAGGAGTCAGGCGCAGGAGGGTAAATCACAGAATAACAGGCTTTAATCCGCAAAATACAGGTTTACGCAGAAATGCGTCAAACACACTCCAGGGCACAAAACAGGCGCACTGGAAAATACAAGGCACACAGGAAATCTCCCGTCGATACAAAATACATGAGCTCCATCGAGCTTCACTAACCTCCACAAATAAACAATCACCCACAAGGACAAGGGGGCAGAGGGAACACTTATACACAGACTAATTAGGGGATTAGAACCAGGTGTGTGTGATTGACAAGACAAGACAATTGTGATGATGATTGGGGCGGCAGTGGTTAGTACTCCGGTGACGACGAACGCGAAGCATGCTCGAACAAGGAGGGGAGGCAGCCTCGGCCGAAGTCGTGACACCAGGAGTCTCTACAGATGGACTGGTGAGGTGCTGTCCCTGTCTGCTTAGTGTCCACACCAGGAGTCTCTACAGATGGACTGGTGAGGTGCTGTCCCTGTCTGCTTAGTGTCCACACCAGGAGTCTCTACAGATGGACTGGTGAGGTGCTGTCCCTGTCTGCTTAGTGTCCTGACCAGGAGTCTCTACAGATGGACTGGTGAGGTGCTGTCCCTGTCTGCTTAGTGTCCACACCAGGAGTCTCTACAGATGAACTGGTGAGAACCTCCACTCTCCACATCCAACAGTGATACCCAGGTGTTATATGACCTCCCGTGACCCCCAGATTACTGACACACACAACTACCTGCCCATCTAACCTACTGAGATGAGACAGTGACACGTCTCATCAGATGACAGGCGAGTCGCTGAAGCCTCTGCATGATAGCTCGCACAAATAACACACCAGAAACTAGCCCCGACAAACATGGTATTATCCCCGGAAACAGTCACACTAGCATCCAACTGTCAGCCGGAGCCTCTGAGAGTTGAGATACCCCAGATCTGTTTATTTTTCCCGGGTGTCACACTGTAATTCCCCCCCAGTTTACCTTGACAAATGCAAAACTGTCACTTCCCTCCACTTGATAAGACGTGTCAAGAGGCAACAGCTCGGCGCAATAAACCAAGGTAAGCAGTAGAACTACTTCACCAGAGACAGGGAGTGTGGAGAGTGTGTGTCTGTGTGTGTGTATGCTTATGCTTGTGTGTGTGTGTGAGCGAGAGAGAGAGAGAGAGAGAGAGCTTTCCATCTCTTCAGCCTCTATAAAAATAGCAGGCGCACAAACCCTCCTTCCTCTGGAGCCCCCTGAACAATGTGGATTAAAAAGAAGAACCCTCTTGCCAGCCCCTTGTCAGCACTGAAAGCTACAGACGCTACAGGGCTGTGGAGATGTTGGCAGCAGCACCTGCCTGTGAGGCCCTGTGTTCTCCTCTCTCCCTCGCTCCACGACAGCCTCTTGTGTGCCATAGAGGTGGCTGTGTCCGTGTCCCTTTATTGTGGCTCGTACTGGAGGGGTTATTGTGAACCTTGTCAACGGCACTGCCATCTCCGTGCCAGCTGGCTCGCCGCAAGTGGTGAAACAATGCAGGGATCTGTGCACAATGGTCTGCTGAGGATCAGGGTATTGTTAGAAGGGAGGAACGTCCATGCCAGCCTCCCCATGTCGCCCGCCTGCTTACTGAAGTCTCTTCTATGATACAGCTACAGTGGTCCGCTGCAGCAGGCTGCTACAGTACCTCTCTGAGGAGAAGCGGAGAAGGACAGGACAGGACAGGACATCCAGGAATATGGAGGTAGTAGAAACAACACTGGTTCTAATATTTTACATTTACATTTTAGTCATTTAACAAACGCTCTTATCCAGAGTGACCTACAGTTAGTGCATTCATCTAATTAAGATAGCTAGGTGGGACAACCACATATCTCAGTCATAGTAAGTACATTTGTCCTCAATAAACTAGCTATCAGCGGGTTTAGAACAGGGAAGAACTTAGTACTAAGATGCAGAGGTGGGTCCAAGTCACTATTATTCGAGTCACAAGCAAGTCTCAAATCACAAGGTCCGAGTCTCAAGTCGAGTCCCAAGTAGAACGGGTCGAGTCTCGAATGAAGTCCAAGTCATGCATTCTATGAGCAAGTCAAGACGAGTCACAAGTTTTTTCAAGTCATGTGTCAAGTAAAAAAAAATCAATACATGCATTGACTACAAATCTTTGTATATTTATTGAGGCCACACAACCCTTTTCATTATTTTGTCTACAATATATTTGATTAAATAATAATACATTTTAACAACAAATTCCAAATGCAAGCTTCACAAGTAAAATATCAATTTCAAGCAAATTTTGACATACCAAAAGACCAGTAGGCATATGCTAGTAGCCTAAGTGTTGCTTGATGCCCCATTGCTGGTGAGTTTGCAAAGTAAACAGTTAATATTCTTGATCACCAAACAATTTCTGGAGCTGCATATTTATTATGGCAATCCTCTTTCCGTACAATTTAGCGTTTGCACTGCACCCGATCCTATAGCTGCACAGAAAATCAGCAATCTCTTCACTAGCTCAACCGACTTGTGTTGATTGACAGTTTGCTGGTCCAACCAGAGGGCCGAGTGTGCATTTCACTAGCCAATCTGTTGCACGCTGCGGCTACGGTCTCTGGCTGCATACAGAGTAATCCACAGAGACTCTGTGTCACGAAATGAGTGACAAAATGTTACAAAACCTGGCCAGATAATTTCAAGTCATCAGTCAAGTAAAAGTCAAGTCCCGAGTCTTGAGGCTCCAAGTCCAAGACAAATCTCAAGTTATTTTATTTTCTATTAAGTCGAGTTTCAAATTTGTGACTCGAGTCAGATTCGAGTCCAAGTCATGTGACTCAAGTCCACACCTCTGATAAGATGACTTGAGATGGTTTCCCCCTCTTCCTTCCTTCCTTCTTTCTCTCTCTCTCTCTTCTTTCTTTCTTTCTTTCTTTCTTTCTTTCTTTCTTTCTTTCTTTCTTTCTTTCTTTCTCCTCTTTCTTTCTTTCTTTCTTTCTCTCTTTCTTTCTTTCTTCTCTCCCTTTTTCTATCCTGATCTCTCTCTTTTTCTCTCTGTTACGCACACACTCTCTCCTCCTCCCTCTCCCCCGCCCGCTCTCTCTAGTTACTTGGTAGAGGGAGGGGGTAAGGAAGGGGAGAGGCAGAAAATGTCTGGAATCCATCTGAAATTGAGAAATCCAAAAATCATCATTGGATCCAATTGAATGCGGCAGGCCTGGGTAACACGCTTGGACATGGACTTTCTCTCCCTTTACCACCACTACGCAGGCCGGGCCATGTGGTGGGAGCTCCATGCCAGGAACGCATGTCACATCTCATCACAGCTTCAGATGAATATTCATGCGCCTGGTTCTGTGGCTTTTTTTTCTTCTGGCTGAGCTGCTTTTCTCTTCCCAGCAACCAGGCAGGCAGGTTCCTGTCGGAGCGAGCTGGCTCTGGAACCTCAGCAGCCGCGGAGGACAAGACTGGGGCCCTCTGTTTCCGACAGACGCAACGCTTGTAACACGCTTCGCGGCGCCCAGATGACGAGACCTGCCGGCCAAACACAGCCTATCCCCGCTGACCCTCTCCCTCCCTGAAGACCAGGAGCTGGGACCTGGACTGGGAAGTTTACACACAAAGCCTTGCTCTGGGTCCACACCAACACAAAACCTGGCCCTGGCCTAGCCTATTCCTGGCATGCCAACCATCCACAGATGTCTTGGCTGTGTCTGCGTGTGAGGCAGCGCAGACCTCCTCGCCTTTGATCGTGTGGTCTGGTGTTGGGAAAGGGCGGGGCATTGAAATGCAAGGCAGGTGTACTGTCACTTTGTGAACCCCAGTACGATTTGAGATCCAATCGGCCCCCTGACCTTTTAAAAGTACATTCAACAATATTCCGTATTGAGAGGGATATTAACGGGACGGTATTGGTACTTTATTGGGATGGTTGGGATAGTTCACCCCATTATAGTTCAGTTGGATGGATATTTGCACGCCTCAATCCCAAATGTATAGGGAACATTGACACAGTGTGATCACATGGAGTTAGACACTGCCAAGCTTTCCCATTCATTTGGGATTGAGGCCTGAGGAACTCCATCATGGGACCGACACAAAAGATGGAGTGGAACATGGACGCTGCTCGACTTTAGGTCACTTTTAGACATGATGACATATGCTGTGTGTCAGGCAAACCTATACTGTCCCTTTAATGACAGGAGAAAGAGGATAAATATACTACCTTAAAGGAAAACAAACCAGATGAATAATATTGTAACGTAAATGACAAGAGAAGTGTTAGCATTGGGGCCTTGATGATTCAAAGCAGCAGTAGTACACTGCAAAAAGTAATTCATTATAATAAATAATCAGACGATTAAGGTAAAATATCTTAAATAAGGTAAATTACTTTTTAGGTTAAAATAAGCAAAATTATCTGCCAATGACATTAGATAATTTAGCTTGCTAAGAAAACAAACACATATTTTAAGTTAATTATCATTCAATATAAGACATTTAGACTTGCTTACATTTCACTTGTTGTAGCGTATCTCAGTATCAGTGTTATAATCATGGCGTCTGTGGTTCTGTAGCTGTATGGATGTAATTAGACTGATATAGTGACACCAGAGCTTCCCTAAGACAATCTGTGCTTTGCCATTACCTCAGGATCTCAATGGGGATCTATTAGCTGGCTTAATGGACTGAGTTATTACACAAACCGCTGGAGAGAAAATTGCCCACTTTTCAGAATTCATATTGTGCTGTCATACTTTATTCACCATTTCCAGTGACATTTTTCATCAAGACGTGAATCACTATAGTATATTGGGTCCAGAGGGAGTCTAGCTAAGTACAGGAGGGATTTCTGGGTAGAAGACAAACTGTCAAGCCATCCAGCAGCCTTCTCTCTCTCAGGATGGTGATACAGAATAATAATGAAAGGTTATCAATTTCTTCTAGTAACAGTATTTGCTGTACTTAAGATACTGTATGATACTGTAATCCACATCCAGTAGTACTCACACACAAGTACTTTTCCACTTGGACTCATATTATATTATTTTTGTGCACTCAGTAATCCACAAATAAATATAAACCGCTTTTAGCAGAAACGAATCCAAAATGACTGAGTGATGCCATTGAATACTATTCCTTCTCTCTCTCTCTCCCCCAATACGTTATTGAGTCAGTAACTTATTGTACAGACTGAAACCCACGGGTTGTTAATAATATCACCACCCATCTGACTCACTGCTTCCCACTGTACTGTATGCAGGAGGTATTGTACTGCTGTATTATTCTGCAACCTCAGCATTCTCCTTTTGAAGTTTCATCTCAGCAAAACACAATGAATTATTCCTATCTGCACATCTTAGATTATTTAATAATAAAGGAATCCCCACTCTATAAATATAAGTGAATTAATGCGCTTGGAGAAATCTGTTAGCATTTAAAGTTATTTTTGCAGGAACTATAAATGTTAATGGAGTGATATGACATTTTTTGATTTTTTATATTGTATTAGGAGGTTGTAAAAGTGATTTGTTTGTTAGGATTATTTAACATATTTAATACATACGTCTACTTACCCTTATTTGCATTCTGTTGTCCTAAACTGTCTTATACGAACATTTAAACAAGAAAGAAAAATAC
The DNA here is from genome assembly GCF_020615455.1 of Coregonus clupeaformis. Taxonomy (NCBI): domain Eukaryota; kingdom Metazoa; phylum Chordata; class Actinopteri; order Salmoniformes; family Salmonidae; genus Coregonus; species Coregonus clupeaformis. The sequence continues at coordinate 61,927,745 of NC_059211.1, read as the reverse complement.
AGTAAGTGAAAGAGGACAACAAATGAACCTATGAAAAAGCCTATGGTACGCTCATATAACATTAAATTAAGGGCCTCAGGTTTCCGTTGATCAATAATCAAATTCTGACATAACTGTTTACCATTTTCATAGGGTTGTTGCTTTTACTTGTTCATATTACTTAAACATGCTATTCTTATATCTAGGCCTATATAAAACATTTTACGATTCAAAATCTACACAAAACGTTTGAAATGTAATCCAGAATAAACATTTGAATAATATGGCATAATATACAGACTGGAATAAACATATTTAATACTAAATGTGCTAGGTTTTACAAAGATTAAGAATGGATATCTAGCTGAAGCCCAGAGTAACCTTGTGTCAAGGTGATTAATGACATCATAGAGCAGAATTAGCATTCAGCTAATCAGGTCGACAAAACAGAGAAGGAATAATATTTGTTTCAAGTGTTCGTTTTACTTACAACCATGTGGCCCCGCATCAGAGGTGGAAACATATTTAATATCTCATAAGAATATCCCTGAGGACCAAATTACCCAGAAGGAAGCTCTGTGTTTGTAAAGTGCAAGCTCTTGTTTTTGTGGGAAGAACTTGTAGCACCTACGATACATAAGCCCTGGAAAACATGCCTCATTTTGCGTTAAAACACGGCAGTACGTTTATTCATTGAATATGTCTGTTTCATGGTGAAATAAGTCCTAAATGGGTCCCATTGAGGTAAAAGCTACGAGGGAACTACTTGAAATTAGAAAATGTCTTAACCCCTAATAAAACCAAAACAAACTCTGGTGCTCCGGCCACACACGGGACAGGAAGTAGAAATCACATCTAATCAGGTGTTGCCATTAATCTTGTTTGCGTTGGAGTTCTACCCTTCATTTAACACGACCCGTCTACCAGCCAGAAAATAACTGCTTAAATGTGACTTCTGACATGAGTTTGATGAATGATAGGAAAACATGGAATCCTAGCCCCGCGGAGACCCAGTGACTTCAGAGTTCACTGTGACAGTTTGGGACTGGAGGTGGGGAGGCTGGGGTCGTAGCTAGGGGGCGAGTCAGTGTGTGACAACATCTGGCTGCGTCGATCGGTGTTGAGGGTGAGTGGATCAGGTTTGGGGGCTCAGATACTTTGGGTCAGAGAGCGGGTTCTTTTCAATGCCCCTGTGTATATCCCCCTCCAGTGGAATATTTAGCTTTCCACTTCCTGTGAGTAGGTTTTCGGGGGTCTGTGAGGTGCAGCCTTCACACCTGCCAGCGCTTTCCTCTCATTTATTAGCGGAGGGTGGACGGAGAGGCACGAACGTGCCCCGAAACCTTTAACCTGCAGGTCCACACCCCTCCCAGGGAAAATACATTAGGAGAACCTCGCCATTTCACTCTACATTTCAATGAGCGCCACAAAGTAGAACTCCTTACAACATACAATACCGCCCCACTAAAGCTAACTGTATAGACGCTCTGGTCAGTAATAAAATTTACTTAATGACCCCATACTTTTTTATTGTAACATTTGAAGAACTAAAGCAGCACAAATAATATCAATGTATTCAAATATTTTCAATATAGAATATGCATGAATTTAATTAAACTTGAACTTACTGGTAGAATACAATAAAGAAGAAAAGCCAACAACTGTAAATCCTCCTTCCTTGTTGTATTTCATTCATTATTATCGAACTGCTAAAAAAGCCAACATTAAATAAGACATACAATTATGGGGAGAGAATTTATTTTTAATTTTTCAAACATGCATCGACAAGCTTGGTAGCCTATGCCTAACCAAAAATACCCATCTTGGTTTGAATCTTTTAAACCATATTGATTGCAGTAGTGCCAAATAGAATTTCGAGCTCCAATCAAATATGTTCAAAGAAACAGATTAGTTGAAAAATGTACAGTCTGTGTTATTGGTGATTTAGCCAAGGTGAGGTTGCAACGACTACTGGACCCAAACAGGAAATTGTGTGTGTGTGTGTGTGTGTGACTGTCAAATCAAAGCAAATCAAATCTTATTCGTCACATGCATCGTAAACAACGGTGAAATTCTTACTTACGGGCCCTTCCCAACAACGCAGAGCGAAAGAAAATAGAGAAATAATAGAAAAGTAAAACACGTAATAATAAATCCATAATGAGTAACGATAACTTGTGCAGGGGTACGAGGTAACTGAGGTAGATATGTACATTTAACTAGGAATTACGTGACAGATAGTAAACAGTAGCAGCAGTGTATGGGATGAGTCAAAAGAGAAAGTGCAAAAAGGGTCAATGCAGATAGTTAAATAGTCCGGGTAGCTAACTACTTAGCAGTCTTATGGCTTGGGGGTAGAAGCTGTTCAGGGTCCTGTTGGTTCCAGACTTGGTGCATCGGTACCGCTTCCCGTACGGTAGCAGAGAGGACAGTCTATGATAGGAGGACAGTTTACCGTGTGTGTGTTTTTCTGATATTAATCTGGGTAGGTTACCTGGGTAGTACACAGCAGTAGAACATAGTTCATCTTAGTTAAATAAGGACTGTCTAATTTCTCTTTCATCAGTGAGCTAAAGGTTTCCTTTCTGTTCTCAGTAAATTCCTTTACACAGTGTTCCAATAGTATCCTAAACACGATGGTGTGATGTCCATCATTCAGACTGACTCACACCATTCACACACAGCACAGGAAGTGAATGAAAGGCCTAAATCTCTTTACTGCTTTTCTGTTTTTCTCCCTCTTCATCATGTCCCTAGTGGATTTCTCCTGCCCCTCCCATCCTGCTCTCTCTCCCTTCATTCTCACCGTCGTTTCATCTCTCTTCCAGCTATTTGTCTGTCTGTTTGAGGAAAATGAAGCCTTTCTGTGGGAGATGGATGGGCGAGGCAAAGGAAAACACATGCATGAGCTGCCCAACCGCCAACCTCCGGCCCGCCAGGCCACCCAAGGCAAAGCCTCTCAACTCAACTTAGAAGCCACTTCAACTGCATTTTCTAGCGCTCCAGATTTTTTTGTGCAGGTAAAGATTAATAAAGAGCATCTTGGCAACAAAGCATTCAATCACTTCCAAGTAGCCTAGTATCAAATGTGTCCACTCCTCTTCCATTTACTTTAGGGAGCGCAAGTCTTTCTTCTCTTCTCTTCTCCTCTCCTCTTTCTTTCCCTCTCTTTGCCTTGGTCAGCCTGGACGGCCTTTGAAAAGGGGGTCTCTCTGTTCCCCTCAGTCTCCTGTCAATCTAAAGCAGCCAGGAAACGAGCCCTCTTTGTAGGATTAATTAATAGCAGGAGCTGGTCACCACGCAAGAGGAGCTGTAATTGCTACTCCGCGGAAGAAGGGGAAAGAAAAAGTTTGGGTTTCATTTTTTTTTAGGTGGGGTGGGGGACAGGGTTCTGAGAGGGGAAGGAGCTTTGAACTGAAGGGCTCCGGTGCAGTGGATTAAAGTGAGATGGGAGAGGGGGGGGGTGCTTTGATGTCTGAGAGGTCTTGGAGAAGAAGTAAAGTTGGGTGGTAAAAATTCTAGCTGGCAACATCAAACACTCTTATCGCCCACTCACCTGTTGACACCCAGGGGTGAGAACACTATAGATACAGACAGGCAGACAGACAGGCAGAGAGACAGACAGGCAGACAGACAGAGACAGACAGCCAGACAGGCAGAGAGACAGACAGGCAGAGACAGACAGACAGGGAGGCAGGCAGAGAGACAGACAGGCAGACAGACAGACAGGGAGGCAGGCAAAGAGACAGACAGGCAGAGACAGACAGAGAGATAGACAGGCAGGCAGACAGGCAGAGACAGACAGACAGAAATACTGTAGCTGCTACTATGGTACGCTCCTCCTTTCTCCTCCTCTATCATCCCTCATCTATCAATATCTCCCCCCCCTCTTTGTAATGTGGGTACCATTTCTTCAATCTTTGTTCTTATCAGTTTTGTTTGAGTTTTTAAAGAAATAAATAGATAAAATATCATGTCAGTCTTTGGTGATTGTGTATGTGCAGATATTGTTGTGTGAGTCATGCCCACAGTGCATTAGGATTTTTTATCAATTCATGTTTTCGGCCCCCTACTCCTACACAGTCACGTATCTGCCAGAAGGTTTTACTTTAAAAGTGCAGTTCACAGAATGATTGGAGAACACCAGCACCTTCTGAATTTCAAATCTGTTAATCAAAACCCAAAGAGTTGAACTCTTCTCCTACTTAACCATTCTCACACATAACTGTCTTTTTAAAACAATGCAACTAACAGCCTAGTAATCACAACATATTATTTTGTTAAGAGACTAGGTATGCATCCGTAACAGCCAATTCATTGTCATGATTATCTGTAGGGTACAATATGTAGATGAGATATCAATTATCAAGTTATTGTCATTTTTGACAATAACATTGTTTATTATTTAACCCTATTTATTGGGTTTTAGGACAGATTATATTTTTTTGGCACCTATAATTATTATGATAATAGATCGCATTTGAAAGTTACAGAATGGCCTCATACTTTACAGTCTTCTTCCTCTCAAAACTAGATTTACTTCCTGTTTTATTGTATTTGCTTTCTGAAAGTGACTCTGTTCTAAACTCATTGAGGCAGTGAGGTGAGTTGGAGTAGAGTAGCGGTATTGAATGCATAACTTTATTTGGAAAATGACTTCCCTTTATTGTATTTTCCATTGTTCTTTAATGGGCCATGAAAACAGAGTATACTTCTTCTCTAGGCTGCTCTCGCTCTCTCTCTCTCTCTCTCTCGCTCTCTCTCTCTCTCTCTCTCTAACAGAAGGGTTTATGTAAATTTGCAAAAACTTGCAACTGGTGATTCTGCTGAGCGGCGAAATTATAGTTAAAACTCCCATGCGAAGAATTTGTTATCAATAGCCTCTTTACTCCCGCATAAATTAGTCATTGTGTTGAGAAACTCTGTGGAAGTGTTCCTTTGGAAATATGAAATGAATGACCTTGGTCGTTGGGGAGACCACGAAGACTATGTGGTTTTTACCAGGCGGTATTCAGATAAGGTTGAATCAGTTGTCTTTCAATATCTAGACAAAAACCTGAAATGCAAGTAAGAAAGCCTGCACGTGGAGTTGAATGCACACTGGGCTGTTTATTATAATAGTAAATATTATTACTAAATGAAGCTGAGTTGACCTGAAATGACCTGAGTTTATGTAATATCACTTTATCGTTGTTATTATTAATAGAAGAAGCAACATGTTACCTTTCCAGCAATTTCATGACATTCACACTGAGAGGCATTGAATAAGAAGAAAATACTTGGGTAAGCGTAGATGAACAACATTGCCCACTATGAGTTTTTATATTATATAGCTCTGAAATCTCCAAATTCCTGAACAACAGTTTCCGTACCCAAGAAGACATGACAACGGCTTCTGTGAATGTCAGCGAATTGAGGTTTCTCACAAACCTCTGATTATCCAGTAAAACACTGGTGGGTCTGCGTTTCAGATCAGTCTCTACCTAACCCTCATCTATACGTCCCCTTTTCTGTGGCCTGTATTCTAGAAATACATATTATTGTTGGAAAGCAACACTTGTGTTATAGCTGGCTCATAAAGTTACAAGTGTATGTTCTAAAAGTCTAAGATTTACACTGATACTGTAGCAGCCCATGCATGCATATCCTGCAACAGAAGACTCAACTTGAACATTCATTTATCCATCCAGCCTGCCATCCGACTGGCTTCACACTTTGGAGATGTATCAAAAACACCAGAGAGAACCTTGATTTTATGCAACGCCTGTTCAAAATTCAACAATCCTTGAGGCGCTTGTGCAACACTTTGCTGATGTCTGGAGGCCTGTAATTGTGCACACACATCAATTATAGATCGGGGCTGTGCTCTCGGTGCTCCAACGTTCCAATCAGAGGCAGCGGCGCCACGCTCCCTGGGTGCTTTTTGGAGCGGTTTGATTACAGGTGTATCACAGACTGCCTTGTTAGGCCCTCTCTCCTTCCACTGGAGGAGGGAATCCTCTCTTTCCTGTCTGTCCGGTTGAGGGCTAGACGATGTGTGTGTGTGTGTGTGTGTCTGGGGTAGGCTGCCTGTGTCGGCCATCACACTCCGTTAACAATTTCTGTCAGGTCTCGAGAGGTTCTTTAATGAGCCCCACCGACACGGCCGAAGGCGAGATCCGTGCACCGGCCCACTGAAGTGAGAAGCCAGATCGGCGCCTAGCAGCCTTGCAATAATTAATCAGACTCTCTCTCTCTCTCTCTTCTTTTACTCAAGTCTATTCATCACTAGTCAAAGTGCTCCCCTCTCTTCAGTAACTAGCTAACCCTCCCATTGTCTCTGATTCCTTTACATCCAGCCTTCAGAACTGAGCCACCCACACACACACACACACACACCACAGCTACACATCCACTCCCTCCTATTGGCAAAGCAGATGTGTTCATAAATCTTTCGGAGTGTGGCACATGTATCCACGAAGCAGTGAGATCGTTAAGCATCTTTTAGGGAGAGATAGAGGAAGTGAGTGGGTGTTCCACTACAGTTACATCTCAAACTGCATCAGAGAGAGAGAGACAGAGAAAGGGAGAGAGAGACAGAAAGGGGGGAGGGAGAGAGACAGAGGGGGGAGGGAGAGAGACAGAGAGGGGGAGGGAAAGAGAGAGAGAGGGGGAGGTAGAGAGAGAGAGAGAGAGAGGGGGGAGAGAGAGAGAGGGAGGGTAGAGAGAGAGAGAGGGGGGAGAGAGAGGGAGGGAGAGAGAGAGGTGGGGGGGAGAGAGCAAAAGAGAGAGAGAGAGAGACGGGGGGAGAGAGGGTGGGGAGAGGAGGGGGGGCGAAAGACAGAGCAGGGGTTCTGGGTGGCACTAATAACAAACCTGACTACTAAGAGTGGTCATTAACACACCAGACAACCTCCAGAGGGTCCATGTTGGTTGGTTGGGACAATATTCTTTTTTCTCTTTCCTCTCTGTGAAAATGGGAAGGTTTTTCCTCCGAGTCTTGGTTGAATTGGCCCAAGGCGAAGACTGACCTTTGCACTGTAAAGGTGAAAAGCTGTGTTCTCATTGGTTTGAGGAAAACTGCCTCCAGAAGCAACATTTTTCTCGCCTCACATCTCATCTTTTCATCCGCTATTGTTTTTTTCTTTGTTTTTTTTTCTTCTTTCTGTTGAGCGTAAATCTCCCTCAGTCCCTGTGCTGCCCAGTATCTGACAAACTCCTGTTATATTTCTATCACCTTCTCTCAGCCGTTCAGTACACACAGGACTACACAGAGGACCGGCTAGCTAACATGTAGTGTGTTGGGTTGAGGGAGAGAGAGGAAGATTGAGTGTAAGTGCTTGACAAAACAATGTTCAGGTATTCCTCAGGGGTCATGGGGTCAGTGTTGTGGCTTAAGGTTGTGACCTTACCAGATGCAGCTAGTTGACCTGTATGAAATTCATTTTTAAAAGAAGGCCCAAAGGTTGACTGAAACACAAAGTCATTATTTGTTGTTAATAATAATTTTTCATACAGAAAAATGCTAATGAGGTAGAACTTTTAGTATGTTTTTCTGAATGATGCAATGATTCATAAATGAATGAGCTCAAACTAATATTGTGACGCAATGATGCCCAGCACAAACCATATGTTAATTCACGCTTGAACTTAATGTAATACAAGTAACATTGGAGAAATGGGGTGAGATCAACAACATTAGACCTCATCCCTTCATCTTTGAAGAGCTCTCTCTCTCTCTCTCGCTCAGGGTTGATTGATGAATGTAGGCTAAAGCCAACAGTAGGTGGTTTTAACGAGAGCAGGGGGCTTCTAATGAGAGGTGAAGACAATACCAGCGTGATGAAAGAAAAACTCTCTCTTCTGGGAGTCAGAATTAGAGGCAGGAATCGATCGCTGGAGTCTAAAAGCAATTGTTAAAATCAAAATGAGGTCACACTCTCTTTATCTCATTCCCAAACTACAGGGTTATATGTACAAAGTAATATTATCAAAGTAATTACTCTGAAACTAACTTGGTGATAAATTGGTTCTATCTATTTTTTTCCCTCTTTGCTATATATTATTTATGTGTACACTTGAATCTGGCTTCTTTGTTACTTTAATTAAAGTTTTTTTCTTACACTTTTAAGAGCAAAGAACACCTTTACTTGTGTGTGTACCGTTGTTGGACATATTCAGCATGTGGCTGGTATTTTCCAAACTATCAATATTGTAAATAATTTATGAGAATTAGTAGTGGAACAGTGCTTTTTGGCATCTGCTGTACTTAAGGTTTAAAATTCAGATGCAAAAAAAAAACTTTTTAAAATTCATAGACATAAACTTTTGTATTTTTTCACCTACAACGTTTCCCCCTAAATGTCTTTCAAGGAGAGTTAGTAAAGAGAAACAGAAAAGGGAGCGAGAGAGCTGAGAGGTAGAGAAAAGGAGAGAGAGAAGACATTGAACAGAATTAAAAGTAGGCCGGGTAAACCCAACTCTTCAGTTTATCAGATGCAGGTTCAGCTGAACATAGGGGATACTCACCGTCAGTGACCAAGACACACTGGCAATGGAGAAATTGTATGGAGGAACATTGTCTTCATGGAGAAACAGATTTAGGATAATAAAGCAGACAACAATAAAACTCTACATTCTTTAACCATGAACGTTCAGTTGGCTCATGAAAGTACATTATATTGGATAAGAGGAATTTCAAGTTATTGTAAGTGAGAAGGTTTGTACTTTTCTTTGTGAATTTTGGAAATAATGTAAAAGAGCGACGGAACATGGCGATGAAGAGAAATAACTGCAAAAAAAAAGAAGAAAAAATGATTTGTATATATTTTTTTACATTGTGGAGTTTGGAGTTTCCCAATGTTCTTGAACTTGGGATTCCATGTGAAGAACAGTTTGTACTTTCTGGTTCAAAACAAAACTACTGTACCTGGTAGCAAACGATGCCTAGTGGTGCTTGATTTAATTCATTCCAAAGAAACAAATTCATAAGTTAGTAGGCTACTGTGTAGTATCTATAACTATAGTATGATCTTGAATATGATCAACTCCCCAGTTATCTGCCCCTGCCCAGTACAGGTACTGACATGTAGCATCCCCAATTAAATGCAATTTATAATGACTCTGATTATTAGTATAGCGGACATGATTTCAGTCATTGGAGAAAGACAGGTTCTGTATTTTTCGATGTCCTTTTCAATAAAAAGAAAATGGTTGGGAACAGGATACAGTTACAGTAAACAGATTATAATAACGCACCGTCAGCCTCATGTGAACACAACATTATGTTAAATCTAGAAATCCAATATTACCATTCCAGTGGAATGGCTACACAGAGAGGATGACAGGTCGGTAAGTTTGTTGACTGTTCTATTGTAATAGATAGGAAGCTGCTGGTTCAACATTTAAACAACGTTAATTAAATGTTGCGAACGCAGTGTGATACCTTGTGAGAAAACGACATTTTATTTTATGTCTGTAAAATATATATATATATATATATATATATATATATATATATATATATAATATTATAGACTCCAGCTACTGTTTTATCCATATAAATACTTGATATAAAAATAGAAAATCAAATTATTTACTTCAACTCTTGCACCATGAGGTTTTAACAACTACTTTGTGATAGCTTAAGAATTTAGTTTGGGGTTTCTATTTGTTTATGTTCATTATAAATAGAAATGACAAAAAATTCAGTCATTGTAATATAATTTAAATATTTGAAAGTTTCATAAAAACATGAATTATACCTATTTGGCCATTTTCGTGTTAGGTATTCTACCATGAAAGGAGAAATGCCAAATGAGTGAATAAACTAATAATTTACTAATTTTGTTTCTAAATCAACACATCACATACCTGTATAATTCATATTGCTCTCATTTTAATCATATAATTAATGAGCTAATCTTAATAGTTGAATATGGTATTCAAAGATAAACAGTGAAAAAAAATGAATCATGTATCTAATATTACCCACACTTCTCTGTCCTGTGGACACGTCCAATAGCCCATGTGCGGTTTTGTGTTTCCAAGAACGAGAGTGTAAAAACGTGTATGTGCGAGGGGTGAGTGTGAGTGTGTGTACGTGTGATGGAGGGTGAGTGACTGCCTGTGTGTCGACTGAGAAGGGCGGGGGGCTGTTGGGTAGGGGGGAGAGGGAGTAGGGGGTGGAGGGGAGTGGGGTGGACGAGAGGCAAGGGGGGGCGGTGGCCCTGCTGTTTGGCCATACGCTCCTGCCTCCCTCCCTGCCTTTCAGCCTGGCTGGCCAGAGCTCATTTGCATGTGTAGATTTTGCTCGGGGCCTGCATGTCTACTCTACTGTTACAGCCAGTGGCTGGGGGTGGCAGGGGGGACCAGGAGGGGAGGGGGGACGAGGGGAGATGACACGCTGGCAGAGAGGACGTGTCACATTCATGTAGCTCTGCTAATCAGCTCGGCTTGAGCCAGGGCCAGGTCCAGCAAGGTCTGGCTAGCTGGCTGCACAGGCTGTGTTCACTGTGTAAAGAAATGTCCATGCTTTATTGGAGAGACTGAGGCTGACAAACGTCACGCTATGTGTTGGATGTGGGGAGAGCGGTGGATGTGTTAGCTAGCCATTGCGTGTGTGAAGGGGAGGGGGGAGTGTGAGGAGGACACATTTGTGCGTCCTTGCTTGTGTGTGTGTGTGTGTGTGTGTTTGTTGTGTGGGTGTGTGTGTGTGTTTGCACGTGTGTGTGTGCTGGTGTGCTCTCTGACAATCCAAAATCCCTTTTTTCCAATGCAAATTCACAGTGATTTGGTGAAGTACTAGTGACCCCTATGGGCCAGATGCTGAGGTAATGGGCTATGGATGGATGTCGATTAATCTGCACAAAAACATACAAACCCAACCCACAAAAACACTGGATGTGATTCTACACCAAATAATCCCAATTTGAAAACCATCCATGTTGTTCTTCCAGAGCTGTTAGCTGAATAACTAAACTCCTGCTCCAACGAAAATCTGTGGCAGTTTGTGGAGAGCAGCAGCCTCCTCTCCACATACACCCAGTCTGGGGTAATGCTGAGGCAGCAGGGTTACAGGGAACCTCTGATAGGTTCCTCACTGCATGAATGCTATCTGGGTCTGATGGAGAAATGGTGATTCACCGTACCTCTGGCCAGCTTCTTCTCTACTGTCTTTAGCACACTAGTAGAGAGAGAGGAAGGCCCTCAAAATTGTCAAAGACTCCAGCCACCCTAGTCATAGACTGTTCTCTCTGCTACCGCACGGCAAGCGGTACCGGAGTGCCAAGTCTAGGTCCAAAAGACTTCTCAACAGCTTCTACCCCCAAGCCATAAGACTCCTGAACAGCTAATCATGGCTACCCAGACTATTTGCACTGCCCCCCCACCACATTCTTTTTACGCTGCTGCTACTCTGTTAATTATTTATGCATAGTCACTTTAACTCTACCCACATGTACATATTACTTCAACTACCTCAACTAGCCGGTGCCCCCGCACATTGACTCTGCACCGGTACCCCCCTGTATATATAGCCTCCCTACTGTTATTTTATTTTACTTCTGCTCTTTTTTTTGTTGTTGTTTTATTTTTACTTTTTTTGTTAAAAATAAATGCACTGTCGGTTAAGGGCTGTAAGTAAGCATTTCACTGTAATGTCTGCACCTGTTGTATTCGGCACATGTGACCAATAAAATTTGATTTGATTTGATTTGAGGTAGAGAAAGCTAGAAGAAAAGAGAGACAGACAGATGTAGAGAGGTGTTGACAGAGAGAGAGAGGTAGAGAGAGAGAGGTAGAGTGAGCGAGAGAGAGGTAGAGTGAGCGAGAGAGAGAGAGAGAGAGAGAGAGAGAGAGAGAGAGAGAGAGAGAGGTGAGCGAGAGAGAGAGAGGTAGAGTGAGCGAGAGAGAGGTAGAGAGAGAGAGAGAGAGAGAGAGAGAGAGAGAGAGAGAGAGAGAGAGAGAGAGAGAGAGAGAGAGAGAGAGAGAGAGAGAGAGTGAGCGAGAGAGAGGTAGAGAGAGAGAGAGAGAGAGAGTGAGCGAGAGAGAGAGAGGTAGAGAGAGAGAGAGAGGAGAGAGAGAGAGAGAGAGAGAGAGAGAGCGAGAGAGAGAGAGAGAGAGAGAGAGAGAGAGAGAGAGAGAGAGAGAGAGAGAGAGAGAGAGAGAGAGAGAGAGAGAGAGAGAGAGAGAGAGAGAGAGAGAGAGAGAGAGAGAGAGAGAGAGAGAGAGAGAGAGAGAGAGAGAGAGAGAGAGAGAGAGAGAGAGAGAGAGAGAGAGATGCAGAGCTGTGACAGCAGCAGTATCAGTTAAGCTCCTCTCCCGTCTTCCTGGTGCAGGTCTTCAAAAGGGGCCTTCGCCAGAGCTGGAACCTGCCTCACTAATCCCATCACACACACCAAACAAAAGCAGGAGAGAGAAGAGAGAGAGAGGAGAGAAAGTGAGTGTGTGGAGAGAGGGTAGAGGGAAGGAGAGAGACAGAGGGTAGAGGAAAGGAGAGAGAGAGGGTAGAAGTGTGTGCGTGAGATAGAGGACGCGAGAGAGAGGAGAAAGAGGGTGCCAGGTAAGAGATATTCATGCTCTCATTCCCGGAGAGCTTTCTGTGTTTTTCTTTTTGTCACACATATCCACCTTGCACTATGTTAGTCATAGTACACAGCCAGACGGGTGAGCAGAGGCAACCGTGGCAACATGTTCCTTCTAACCCAACCCGCCCCCTTTCTTAAGATGAGGATCAGACAGATTTCACTTAAAGAAAAATATAATGTATTCCAAAAAATGATATGACACAAAGGGATGATAAATAGCTGGATGAGGTCTATAATAAGCTAAGGAGCGGGGTAGTGCAGCAGATAATAAGCCAGAGAGGATGGGGAGACCGGGGCCTGCGTCTCCAAGCCTGGCCCGGTCGCTAATCCCGGGCTTTGGGGGGAGCTGAAGTTTGGGTAAGATGCATTACTGTCTTCCACACATGTGCTGCTTTCCTTCCCCTAATCCCTCTCAGCAGCCTTACTGAGCTGCTCAGCTTCTCTCTCTCTCTCTCTCTCTCTCTCTCTCTCTCTCTCTCTCTCTCTCTCTCTCTCTCTCTCTCTCTCTCTCTCTCTCTCTCTCTCTCTCTCTCTCTCTCTCTCTCTCTCTCTCTCTCTCTCTCTCTCTCTCTCTCTCTCTCTCTCTCTCTCTCTCTCTCACCAGTGTTAAATCCCTGTGGGCTGGAGTGACAGGCTCCATTCAGTGGTGAGCAGAGGGGTGACAGCTGGTGAGAGGCCCGTGTGAAACAGCGTCGCCCAGCGAACCTGTCCCCCCCTCTCTTCTCTGTCCAGTCCACCAGGACCACAGGGCCCCAGCTGAGCACCCCTTGCCCATCACCCCTGCCTGTCTTCCCCAGTCCCCAGGCTGGCTGGAGGGGGCTAAGAGGAGTCCTGGAGGGAAATGGACAGAGGACACTGGACAGTCACAGGAACCAAACTGTCACCTAAACACCTGAACACTATTCATGAGGGTTAGAATAGTGGTGTGAGTGATGAGATTTGGTGGCATTGCAGGGCCTGTGTGTGTGTGCGCGCATGTGTGTGTGCGTGCGCATGTGTGTGTTTGGGCGCATTCATGTGTTTCTGTGTGTGCCTTCCTAACGAGGGCGCCAGCTCCCTGGCCCATATGTGACTCCCTCCCTCATTAAGGGGCCATATGACAGGGACAGAGGCTCTGGCCTGGCCCAGGTCCCAGTGAGGGGATGAGGGGTGACATGGTGGCTCACTATCCCCCCAGACGCCAGGAGACACTCTCTGTGATCGGCCACAGAGTTAGGACCTCCTAATTACAGACCTCTCCTCTCTCTCTTTCTCTCTCGCTCTCTCCCCCTCCCCCCTCCCTCCCCTTCTCTCCCTCTGGTTTGAAATGATAATGGATTAATTTGTGTTTTAATTGGACAGGGGTAGCTATAGCAGCGCTACTGAACTATGACTCTTCTGTTACTGTTGTCCGTTGTGTGTCAAACACCTGAAACCAGCCTCTCAGTTTGTGGGCAGGCAGCATCCCAGGCAGTCAGTGTGTGGGTAGGCAGCATCCCAGGCAGTCAGTGTGTGGGCAGGCAGCATCCCAGGCAGTCAGTGTGTGGGTAGACAGCATCCCAGGCAGTCAGTGTGTGGGTAGACAGCATCCCAGGCAGTCAGTGTGTGGGTAGGCAGCATCCCAGGCAGTCAGTGTGTGGGTAGGCAGCATCCCAGGCAGTCAGTGTGTGGGTAGACAGCATCCCAGGTAGTCAGTGTGTGGGTAGACAGCATCCCAGGCAGTCAGTGTGTGGGTAGGCAGCATCCCAGGCAGTCAGTGTGTGGGTAGGCAGCATCCCAGGCAGTCAGTGTGTGGGTAGACAGCATCCCAGGCAGTCAGTGTGTGGGTAGACAGCATCCCAGGCAGTCAGTGTGTGGGTAGACAGCATCCCAGGCAGTCAGTGTGTGGGTATGCAGCATCCCAGGCAGTCAGTGTGTGGGCAGACAGCATCCCAGGCAGTGCAGACAGGCCTGTGAAGCAGATAGCTCTACACCAGCTAGGTCTTTGAGTTAGGAGAGAGAAGTTACTGATGTACTCACTGCACTGCTCTTTAGTGTCTGTCATCCCACAGCCAACACACTCAACATGCTAGCTCCCTCATCATCAGACGATCGCTGCATCACAAACACACACTGTCTCTTGTTCTCATCATGCTCAGAGCAAATGCAGAGGGAAGAGAGAGGGGGGAAAAGAGAGAGAGAGTAAACAGGACTGACAGAAGGGAGAAATATCCTATTTACAATAAAACCTAGTCTTGGTCCTGCACTCTACTGTAAGTCAATCTGTTGTTCTATGTGCTGCTTGTAATGAGTGACACCCAGACAGACATCCAGTCACTTCTCTCCGAGAGACTTGTCAGGTCTGAGACACTAAACTGCCAAGGCGGAGACACAGACAGACATACAGACAGACATACAGTGCCGTGAGAGGCGGTGCATCTGTTTTGGTGTAGACCTCACACTATGTACAGTCAATAGTAGGTGAGAGATGTCAATGCTTTAGGCAACCAGCACAGGCAGCACATCAGATCCCATTCAACCCCCATCACTGGCTTTACTGTAGCAACATGCTAACTTCTGTTGGTCTCCTAACCACGGTATGTGTTTTTGGATACCTGGAGTGTTCTTCATACATTGTTTTCTCACAAGCCCCGGGTGTGATCGCCGCAATTGTTCACCAAGTCCCACGTGCCTGTAGCAGATGGTAGCTGAACCACACCAGGCTAGAGCCTGAAGGACCCAGCGCCATAGAAAAGAACAATAAGAACAGTCAGAGGTTTGGTCTCAGTGTGGGTTGGGGGTGATCACATCATTATCATTATCACAATACACCGCCTCCATATCACAATACATCACCGCCGTATCACAATACACCGCCGCCATATCACAATACACCGCCGCCATATCACAATACACCGCCGCCATATCACAATACACCGCCGCCATATCACAATACATCGCCGCCATATCACAATACACCGCCGCCATATCACAATACATCACTGCCATATCACAATATATCCACCCAACAGTGCAGGCGAATGGAAATTGATAAATCGAATAAATTAAAGGTTGTGTAAACTGTGTTGTTCTTATTAGTTATTATTAATTGTTTGGGGGTGTTTTCCCCAGGCAGAAGGCCCAGTATTTATTTCCCATTGTTGGCATGTTTTTATGTATGTTTTTGAATTGGAATATGTGCAATCATTAGGTATTGTATTGTAAAATGAGTCATTCCAACCTTGTCATTTTTTTGTTTTGTTTAGTAAATTACCATAAATTGGGGATTTTAACCTCTCATAATAATAATGCCAGTTTTAATCAGAGGTTGATTTCACAGAAAGAGGAGAACAATGTTTCTTGATTAGGTATCATGACCATTCATTAAAAAAATTCATTTTTTGAGTTTCGTAGTTTTTTACATCGCATATCGAAATCCATGTAGCCTTTTTTTTGGTCAATAGTGTCATTAAAGACTCTCTAATGAAGATTGATTCAAGATTTTCTAATGATTCTGCCTGTCCATCCATCCAGCCAGACAGACAGCTTGTGTCCAACACAATAGGCAACAGAAAGACAAATGACTGCGTCCCAAGGGGATTTGAACCATCCAAGCTGATATCCTAGTTTCCCTAGCAGGCCTCAAACTGCTTCCTGGTGCTAGAATGATGCCCCTGCCCAGACAGAGTTGACCCCAGACAGCCATTAAACCCCCGGCCGTCCCATTGTCCTGGTGGGTGGTCAAAATGCTACGTGGATAGCTGTTAGCATTTACATACAGCTCCTTCCTATATAGAGCCCATAGAAAACAATGATCTATGACGACTAAGTGAGTGAGTATGTGAGTTTTTGACTACAGTACGTAAGTAAATACATGAGTAGGTACCTGAGCGAAGGACACAGAGGTAGCAGCAGCAGTTAGGGGACTTCCTCTGAAGCTAATCTTCCCTCCTCCAGCTAAACTAAAGACACACAGTGTTAGTGAGGAGTTGGAGCGCAGTGAGTGTCTGACTGGCTGAGCTTTCTTCCCCTTTCTAGACCCAACTCTCCACCCTCTCCCGTGTCTCCCTGGAACCTGAAGGCCTTCAAATGATTAGGTGACGGTCAAAATAAAAGTGAATTTTGTTTTAACTCATTTCCCTCCTAAATGGGTTTTCCGGCAGCTGGTCGGCACGGCGGTGGAGGTAGGGGTGGTGGTAGCAGGCGGGCTGGTCATGATAACGGTTATCAGCTGGTCTGTGATTGCGCTCCAGCCTCGCTCTCTCTCTCTCCCCCATCTCCAGCAGGACACTTAATGGGCGGCGAAATGGAAGTGCAGTCTCCCTCACCGACTGTGTTTGAGGGTCATTTGTGACGCATTCACTTTACTTCCTGTTTTGATTCTTTTTTCTCTCCCCTCCTCCACCTTTTCTTATATTAGTGTGTGTGTGTGTGTGTGTGTGTGTGTGTGTGTGTGTGTAAAGAACAGAGGGAGTACAAACAATTCAATAAAAGAAAGAAGAGACCAATATGGAAATGTGGTGAAAAGACTCAAGGTTGCTGAGCGGTAATGAACCTATACCTGTGTCTTTGTGGCCATTGTTGGCTGTAATTGCAGCGGTGTTCATCTGCGGGTGAGAAACACCAGAGACACACGCTCAGACAAAACACCTGCCTCACTGTTATTTTACCGCAATATTTCCTCCCCGACAGCCCCGCTCGCACGTTGCGTTTTCATCCGTTTCCTTGTGAACGAACGCAGTCCAATGATAGACCATTATACACCTCAGAGAGAGAGAGAGAAAGAGAGAGAAAGGGCTCTTGGGAGACAAAGGGAGAAGATGATGATCATTAACATGGAAGAAAGGGTCTATTCAGTTGTGATTCAGCAACAAATAATACTGGCCCTGTCACACCGCTGAAAACAGTCCTAACCTTTTGTGTGTGTGAAATGTTTATGTCGATTTTTCTTTTATATCTCTATCATGTGTTTTTCCCCTCAATCGTTTGTGTTAATGCTATTTACCTTGTAGATATACAGCACACTATAATGGCTTTTCTACGATTTCATGTAATCGCCCATATATTCAATATAAGGACTACTGCTGTCTATTATGTACAATCCGTAGGTGTTAATCTAACTATATGTGTATTCTACATCATTATTCCTCATATGTTGCAGTTGATTTGAACTCTATTGCAGCATGCCCAGAGAATCCCTTCACTTGTTGTGGGAACAAGGAAATACAATCAGACTACAGTGACACTAATGCAGAGTCTAAAGATAATTATCTTATTCCAGAGCCTTGCCTGATTAGCCTCACTGTAGAAGACCTATGACCACTATGAAGAGTCCATGCAATGCGGGCCTAAAGGCTTTTCATTCAGACATGACTTTTAATTCAGACACACAGCTGTAAGAGCACTGTGAGTGGAGAGAGAGGCCATGAGAGGTTTCTGGAACCCACTTGTTGTTTTTCCATTAGTACTCTGTGTGATTCTGGACCAAAACAAGCATACATGGTGTAGTCAAGCTAAGTGCTCTGGCTAGCAGGCCACAAGACGCTGCTGGGGGTACTGAGATGATGGAGCCACGGACCGTGAGCGGTGGCCAGGTCGTACTAGCAGTGGTGCATTCTGGGAGAGCGACAGGGGGAGCTGGTCGGTCATGCACTCTCCCTCTCCCTGTGCTTCTCTCTGGGTCTCATCACTTCATATAAAAGGTAGAGCTAGAACAGCGACATGCAGAGAAATGTGCTAAACGTTGTTATTCCATGTCCGAATAAATCAATGACCTTAGTTTGACCCTGAGTGGATAGGCTTATAGGTAAAGACAATATCTAATGTTGATTTGTCTGGTGTAGTGCCACTGGAGCTGTTTGTCAGCAATAGCTCCGGCGTTCTCTCTCTTTCTTTCTCTCTCTCTCTCTCTCTCTCTCTCTCTCTCTCTCTCTCTCTCTCTCTCTCTCTCTCTCTCTCTCTCTCTCTCTCTCTCTCTCTCTCTCTCTCTCTCTCTCTCTCTCTCTCTCTCTCTCTCTCTCTCTCTCTCTCTCTCTCTCTCTCTCTCTCTCTCTCTCTCTCTCTCTCTCTCTCTCTCTCTCTCTCTGGAGAAAGCCATGGTCGGTACCATAGTCAGTCTGTTTCTTCTCCACATGCACCTGCTTGTAATTACCATGGAGAAAGAGAAGTGTGTATAGAGTGTAACCCAGCACTAAAGGCCTTTCTCTCTCCCTTCTCCTCTCTTTCCTCCTCTCTCTCCTTCCTCACACCCCGAGGCTGCCCAATTAAAGCTCCGAAAGCTGAGGATCTGTCAGAGTGAATCAGGGGCGGTAAGGAAACACAACGTGGGGAGGCATTTGTTTGCGATGCAAACACTGGCTGGGTACTTAGCTGGTGCTGCAGAGGAGAGAGTATGAGTCTCATTTATTAATGTATGTGTGCAGGTCAGACCACTGCGATTAATTGCAGCGATTCTGTTTAGCGTTTGGATTCGAGGGAACTAATACAAAAGCTGCGAGGGAATAATTTAGGTAAACCGCCTTGTTTGTTCTTCGGCTTATATGAGCATATTTATTCTCTCAGCAACATTGTAATCATGAGAATAAAGCAGCTTTGTGCATTTTTACTAAATTGGGTGCTCTCTAATAAACAGGACAATGAAGCAGCTAGAGTGAAGGTCAAGAAAAGTTACAGAAAAGTTGTCACTCCAAGTTCTACCATCTTTCTTCCTCCTCTTCTATTTCTTCATTTTCCATCTATCCATCCCCAGGACTGGCTTCAGAGGATGGGGCGTCCCCACTCCCATATGCCCTGCCAGCACCCAGCCTCTTTGAGAATCACTTTGTCACTCTCCTCATTCTAGAGTTGCAAGACTTGTAAAGCGATGTGGCGAGATGCAAAGCACTCTGGGAAGGTGTCCCGGGCCCCCGACAGTGATTAATACGCTAGGCTAGTCAGTAATCTCCTTGAAGAGTAGTAGTGACATCATCATTTCAGGACACAACCACACAAATTACTATGGGTTTGGAAAAAAATTGAACAGCACAATAATTATTTGGCTTGCTGTTGCATATGTAATAGGGATAGTTGTAATTAAAATGTTTAGCAAAAACACATTATTCATAACCTTGAACTGTATGGGCGAAACTTGGTACTTTTCCCTTCTGAGAGTGAGTGTGGGACTTTGTCATAGTTTATAGAGAAAGGCTACCATCACTTTTTTGTCATGTAATTTCTCCAAGCAGAGAGAAGCTCCCATATCTTTTTTGTAATGTCATTTCTCCAAGCAGAGAGAAGCTCCCATATATTTTTTGTCATGTCATTTCTCCAAGCAGAGAGAAGCTCCCATATCTTTTTTGTGATGTCATTTCTCCAAGGTTGAGTGACCGGGTGGAGGGAGAGAGAAAAGGAAATGATTAATGATAAGAATAGCTTTTGCACACTTGCTTAATTTCCAGCTAAAAATATCAGACTACAAAAATAATGGAAAAAGGAAACAAATGAATTGGGAAGGGATTTAGGAAGGGGGATTTAAATGTTTCAAAGGTTTTAGGAGCCTTGGCTGAAAGTAGAAGAGTCTGGCTGTGCATTCATTAGATCCAGGGCTGCGTCTGAAATGGCACTCTTATTCCTTATACCCTATGGGCTACTGTCAAACGTAGTGCACTATTTAGTGAATAGGGTGCTATTTCAGACAGAGCCCAGGTTAACCTGCCAGTGGCTGAGGTCCTGGTTAGTCTTTAACAGAAAGCATGGTCACCTTGAGCAGGGCCAGAGATCGTGTGTTTTCAATGGTTGGTTAATATGAGGGAGCGCACTGAGTCACCCTGCCTAATAAGAGGCTAATTAAAACTAATAGGAGGGAATAATAAGCCTGCTCTGGGCGCCCTGCAAGTAACACCTTCTGTCTATTGTTGGGGCTGTGTGTGTGGGGTAGTGGTGTTGGGGAGGGGTGTGTGTGTGTGTGTGGTGGGGAAGTGGGGCCTCCATGGTGTAAACAGTAACAGAAATCACAGGTGCTTCTGATATATTGCTCTCCCTCCCTCTCTCCTCTCTCTTTCTCTCTCGTTCTCTCCCATGGGCTTTATTGGCATGGGAAATATATGTTTACGTTGCCAAAGGAAGTGAAATAGATAATAAACAAAAGTGAAATATCTCTCTCAATAAACACAACTTTACATTCACCCAACAGTTAATTTAAACTGAATATGTATTAGTTATTATTATGACACAAATCAAACCTCTCTTAAGATCTACACTACCGGTCAAAAGTTAAAACACCTCCTCCTCCATGCTTTACGGTGGGAAATACACATGCAGAGATCATCCGTTCACCCATACCACGTCTCACAAAGACATGGCGGTTGGAACCAAAAATCTCAAATTTGGACTCCAGACCTGAACTCTGAAGCATTCATTTGGGCTGCAATTTCTGAAGCTAATGAACTTATCCTCTGCAGCAGAGGTAACTCTGGGTCTTCCATTCCTGTGACGGTCCTCATGAGAGCCAGTTTCATCATAGCGCTTGATGGTTTTTGCAACTGCACTTGAAGAAACTTTAAAAGTTCTTGAAATGTTCCGTATTGACTGACCTTCATGTCTTGAAGTAATGATAATGAAGTAATGATCGTTTCTCTTTGCTTATTTGAGCTGTTTGTGCCATAATACGGACTTGGTCTTTTACCAAATAGGGCTATCTTCTGTATACCCCCCTACCTTGTCACAACACAACTGATTGGCTCAAACACATTAAGAAGGAAATCAATTCCACAAATTAACTTTTAAGAAGGCACATCTGTTAATTGAAATGCATTCCAGGTGAAGCTGGTTGATGAAGCTGGTTGAGAGAATGCCAAGAGTGTGCAAAGCTGTCATCAAGGTAAAGGGTGGCTATTTGAAGAATCTCAAATATAAAATATATTTTGATTTGTTTAACACTTTTTTGGTAACTACATGATTCCATATGTGTTATTTCATAGTTTTGATGTCTTCACTATTATTCAACAATGTAGAAAATTGTAAAAATAAAGAAAAACCCTTCAATGAGTAGGTATTCTAAAACTTTTGACCGGTAGTGTACATAACAGTCCCATGAAAATCCCAGCAACATACGCTACTCCCTTACACATATCATTATCAACCTCAACCCCGCCATCAAAACCCCTGCTACCAACAATCAATCGAACCATATAGAAAAAAATGCAAAGCATTGAATAAACAAGCGGGCGTGACAGGACGATTATTGATTTACTGTCAGTGGCTGGCTTGGGCATAAGTCTCAGTGGTGCACCATTAATACGTCCTAAGTAGAGTTATTGCATTAGACACCTTCTTCTACTATGTGTAGTTAACGACCATGTTATAGGAGGGAGAGAAGAGAGGCTGGGGAAGAGATAGGCTGAGTCAGAGGAGAGGCCTAACACTAATGATGTCATGATGTCTGGGGAACAGAGAAGAAGAGAGGAGAGAAGAGAGAGAGGAGGGGACAAGGGGGAGGGAGAAGAGAGGTGAGAAGAGAGAGGAGGGGACAGGGAGGAGGGAGAAGAGAGAGAGGGGAGGGGACAGGGAGGAGGGAGAAGAGAGAGAGGGGAGGGGACAGGGAGGAGGGAGAAGAGAGAGAGAGGAGGGGTTAGGGAGAAGAGAGAGCGGAGGGGACAGGGAGGAGGGAGAAGAGAGAGAGGAGGGGACAGGGAAGCGGGAGAAGAGAGAGAGGAGAGGACAGGGAAGAGGGAGAAGAGAGAGAGAAGAGGGGACAGGGAAGAGGGAGAGAGGGGACAGGGAAGAGGGGGAAGAGGGAGAAGAGAGAGAGAAGAGGGGACAGGGAGGAGGGAGAAGAGAGAGAGGAGAGGGGACAGGGAGGAGGGAGAAGAGAGAGAGAGGAGGGGTTAGGGAGGAGGGAGAAGAGAGAGAGGAGAGGACAGGGAAGAGGGAGAAGAGAGAGAGAAGAGGGGACAGGGAAGAGGGAGAGAGGGGACAGGGAAGAGGGGGAAGAGGGAGAAGAGAGAGAGGAGGGGACAGGGAAGAGGGAGAAGAGAGAGAGAGAGGGGACAGGGAAGAGGGAGAAGAGAGAGAGGAGGGGACAGGGAAGAGGGAGAAGAGAGAGAGGGGAGGGGACAGGGAAGAGGGAGAAGAGAGAGAGAAGAGGGGACAGGGAGGAGGGAGAAGAGAGGAGAGAAAAGGAGAGAAGGGAACATTCTGAAGGGTCAAGAAGTCAAACAAGTAAGAAGTAGATTTTAGGTTACACCCTACATTTCCTTTGATCAAGGGCATTTACTGTACTGTAATAAACAGAGCTTCCTTGCAGGTTTCCTATCTAAACTGTATAAATGCCTCTGTGCACAGTGTAGTCCAGCCTCAGCTTCACAGTATACTGTTCTCCCGAGTGGCGCAGTGGTCTAAGGCACTGCATCGCAGTGCTAGCTGTTCGAATCCAGGCTCTGTTGTAGCCGGCCGCGACCGGGAGACCCGTGGGGCGGCGCACAATTGGCCAGGGTATGGGAGAGAATGGCCGGCAGAGATGTAGCTCAGTTGGTAGAGCATGGCATTTGCAACGCCAGGGTTGTGGGTTCGATTCCCACGGGGGGCCAGTATGTAAAAATAAAATAATAATGTATGCACTCACTAACTGTAAGTCGCTCTGGATAAGAGCGTCTGCTAAATGACTAAAATGTAAATGTACTGTGCTGCAGAGTACAGAGCTGCTGTTTCATTACAGAACCCCTAGTGGGACCTGGGAGATGGGAAAGATGAGGGGAGAGGGGGAGAGAGGAGGGGTGGCCAGGTGCCAGGTGTGTGCTCTGCCTGTGATGGGACTCCCCGTTGCCATGGTGACAGGGGTCAGGGGGCATGGGGAGGTCAAGCGTCCTGACCAGCATGGTGGCCCATCTTTAAATGCATGAATTACCCGCCTGCAGAGCCCTAGAGTCCCCCATCATGCTGGGACATTAAAGGAGAGGTTACTACCCAGTGGCCCTCACAGCTCTATAGAAAACACTACAGCTCGTATGATTCCTAGCTCCTTCTCTTCAAAACATCCATTCTGCAGAAAGCTTTCAAGGAGGGACTTGGAAAGAGACGGGAAATTAGATCATCTTTTGTGGTCGAACAGAGTTGAGGTGTACCACAAACGAAACACAATGAGTTTGAAAACAGGGGAGGGGAGAGGGAGAGGGAGAGGGAGAGGGAGAGGGAGAGGGAGAGGGAGAGGGAGAGGAGAGAGAGAGGAGAGGAGAGGAGAGGAGAGGAGAGGAGAGGAGAGGAGAGAGGAGAGGAGAGGAGAGGAGAGGAGAGGAGAGGAGAGGAGAGGAGAGGAGAGGAGAGGAGAGGAGAGGGCTGTGGTGTCATTGTCAGCCAGCCTGATGTCACTTCCCTGCCAGAGCCTGCAGTTTGGTTTGGTGTGATCATCATCTGAGAACCTGACTCACTCACCCCCTTCATCTCCCCGCATCTGTCTCCCCCCCACCCACCTAATGAGACAGCTGAGAGAGAGACACACAGCAGTTGATGAGTGACTTTCAGGAGGAGGGCAGAGTTGGTCAACTTCTGGATGTGTACTGAGAGAAGTCATCTAGTAGCCTACTGGTATATGATGTCTGAGGATATCGGGGGTCATTTACTAGGTTAGTCCAGTATTGCATTCATGTGTATTTCAGATGATAATCAACGTGATTGGTAATGATAAATATGTCTTATATTTACCCAAACATAGATGTCAAGCACAAAACTGATGGTGCCACATAAAATGTGGTGATAATGGATTTGTCCTACATCCCAGACCAACAGGCTTTACAGCGTTAATCAGAGCAGCATCCTACCTGTGTGTGTTGACGAGGAGCTGACAATAGAAACATTTGGGGGCTTTAATCACGGTGAGAATAAAACATGATGTGTGATTACACACCAGACCATCATCAACATCCCGCCACCTCCTAATCACACTAAGTAAACAGGGATTTATAACCCTCACTACTCGTCTGGATGAATAAATTACATGACTCAAACACATATACACACACACACCGTATGCACAGGTATACATGCATGCACGCATCTCTCTCTCTCTCTCTCACACTCACTGTCTCTACTCAGTATGCCAATATGGCGCTGTGCTTAAATGTAGCTCTCTGGCTTTATGACCTTGAGTTCCATCATATCGATAAAGTTTTGGTAATAGTTTAAGTCTGTTCTCTTTTTTCTTCCTGTAATTGTAATAACCTTGATTAGTGTTTGTGTTCAACAGTAAAGTTAGAAGGAAGCTCTCATCGGTGTTGTAAGAGACGTTAAAGTCCAATAAGGACCACACACTGCCACTCTATATCAAATATAATATATCAAATATATAATATCCACTCATTATGGCAAGTCTTATTTTGTCTTTTGAAATCCCAGCCCACTCTAGGAATCCATTAGGTTGACGTTGTAGCTGAAACCGCCAGCAAGAAAGACATCCATCACAGTAGAACACACATAAACAATGACATACCCCTTTCCTTTGCTGGTAATAATCTCAACTTTTTTAATCTACTTTCATGTTGGCCCCTTCTATCTTATTTACTTGGACTTCTTTCATTCCATCTTTCCATCTCTTTCTTTCTCTCCCCTCCTTCTCTTTGTAGAGCTCATTACCGTAGGGCCGGAGACTCGCCGTGTTTTCCACACAGGGAAATTCTAACATGACCGGCGACAGCGCTCGTTAGCGCGCTTGTCAATCACGGGCGGGCGTGGGGAGAAGCAATCGAGACGCTGGCGCGGAGGGGTCACCGATGAAGATGTTCATTTTCCATTCATCCATCACATCTCCCCGGAAATCAATTTACAGCACATCAACTGTATATCGCCTTGACAACACTGACTGGTGGTGGGGAGCCTTCAGCAGCTAGGAGAGGAGGAGGGGGAACCTCCAGAAAGAGAGGAGAGGGGTAGAGACATTTTGATCCAACCTCCTTTGTTTCTCCTTACTGAAAATGTACTTCCAGTCCTTTGTAACTTTCTGAACATGAATGATGTTTTGTTGACTAATAAATATACTTACGTTAAATTGTTGGTAAGTGTAATGAATAATTAGAGAAGACTAATAAAGACTATGTAAGTTGCTTAAGCACACACACACACTACCCGTCCTGCATGCCTGCCCGTGGTAGTTAGGTATTCTCTTTGAGATGCTGTGTGTGACTGACAGTGGGAAGGCTGAGATGTGATGTTGCTTCTTGCATTCATTTAGTTGTTGGGTTCCTGCAGATGTCAGCGCACCGCTTCATTAACGGTGTTTGTTTTAAGAAAACCTGAAAAAAGGAGGATAAAAGAGGAGTACAGCTGAAAATAGAGAGAACAAGACGCTCTGAGAATAATTGGCAACGAAAATGAACAAAAATGTCTGTCCAAAGACACACGCCACAAAATAACTACTTTGAACATCCCATGAAAAATTACACGTGGACATGCTTGCTTTGGACACCCTTAGAGAAGAATAGGACAGGAGACAGAGATACCATAGAGACGGAGAGGGAGAGAGAGCGAGAGAGGGGGAGAGAGAGAGAGAGAGAGAGAGAGAGAGAGAGAGAGAGAGAGAGAGAGAGAGAGAGAGAGAGATGGACAGACAGAGAGGGAGAGAGATAGCAACTAGAGATAGCCACAGTGTGTGTGAGAGGGGAGGAGTGAGGGGGAGAGAGCTTTCATTCCAGGAGATGTCATGCTGTTCCGGCAAACGGTTCTCTGTTAGGCCATCCACAGCCTGCTGTTGGTGCCGCCACCCCCGCTGTACCCACCATGCCTTGTGCCAGAGCCCGCGCCGCCACTGTTGCCAAGAGCAGCCAGTCCGTCCCTCTCCCTCTCTCCGGAGCAGATGTCACTCAATCGGCCCCTAACAGACAGACAGCGACTGTCGAGCCAACACACACCCGACGTGTGAAGAGAGGGTGACGGGGTACACGATAGGGGGCACAAGAACACAGAGTGGCCAAATATAGACTGTTCTCACCCCCCACCCCCCACCCCGCACCCCCTTCCCTGCTAAACAGACACTTTCCTCTCTCAAGAAGACACCCCCTGCAGGCCCATGGAATATTCTAATTCTGTATCCTGAGTGTGTGACATCTGAATTGTAATTAGTAGCTCAGGGGTGAACAGAGAGCGAGACCCCTGAAAACATCCAATTCTGCCAGACACACGCACACAAACCTTAACTTACTTCCTTTGTTCCAACCCCACTCCAGAACCAAACCAGGAAGGATCGACTGCAGCTTGGCCATGCAGGCCGGAAGTGATCCCAGCCCCCCCATTGGTCCATTAGAAGCCTGTGGTGGTTCTCTTTCTTCTCTAGCTCCCCAGTCCAGGAGCCCCTTTCGATAACCCTAAAGCCCCCGCCCCCCCTTCCACAAAGGCCTGGGTGACGGAGGCTGGCTTCAGGGACAGAAGATAATGGGATTGAGGTGGTACTTAAATCTCAGTGAACCACAGCAGCTCAAGTCATTAGTGAATAGGATCCATACTGGGGTTGCTAATCATGGCTAATGCAACCCTGGGCTGCTGGAGCAACCACCGAGGATGGGAATCTCTAGCTCTAACTCTCTCTCCATCTCTCTCCTTTCTATCTCTCTTCTCTCAGGCCTTCTCTCTAACTCTCTCTTTGTTCTAACTCTCAAAGAGGAAGAGAAAAGACTGGTTCCTCTCTCAGTCAGTTAGCCCTAAGAAACATACAACTTATGACCGGAGAAAACGAGGGAAGAGAGAAGCGAAGGGGTGAAAGAAAGAGAGGATGGAATTCTAATTTAGCGTTGGTGTCAGAGGACACAGACGAGGCCCTGTCCTTCCATTGAGGGATCATTAGAAGAACAATGGTGTCTCTGCCATCTAATTAGGAAAGGTTAATAAGCAGGAGAGGGCCAACCTGCTACCCAGGATGCACTCTGCTTGGGCCAGAGAGGTGACTAGAGGTCTGGCTACCCACGGATGCTCATCTTACCGGGAAGTAAGAAATTACATGGGTACATGTTTGTAGAACCTTTAGATGCCAATACTTCCTGTAAATCACTATAATCCTGTTTCATGCAATTATCACAATAGCTTATTATGCATATACCTTCAAGTGGACCCCAAAGATTGGACTTGTTTTACCATTAGTCACCACTGTTCCAACTCTGTATCCCCCCACAACCCCATGTAGCCATTACAATTCATTGGTCTAAAGCCATGCTCACTTGATTGGAAAATAACATTGTTTTAGAACTGGCATGGATCACTCTGTAATTCATTTATGGAGCATTAACTGCCTCTGTCAAACAAATAGTGAAGTAGTGTTAGTCCTGGTCGGTCCCTGGTCTGGTCCCCCCCAAAATATCCCAATGCCCCGTGTAGGGTGCCGTCTTTCGGATGGGACGTAAAACGGGTGTCCTGACTCTCTGTGGTCACTAAAGATCCCATGGCACTTATCGTAAGAGTAGGGGTGTTAACCCCAGTGTCCTGGCTAAATTCTCAATCTGGCCCTCATACCATCATGGCCACCTAATCATCCCCAGCTTCCAATTGGCTCATTCATCCCGCCTCCTCTCCCCAGTAACTATTCCCCAGGTCCTTGCTGTAAATGAGAATGTGTTCTCAGTCAACTTACCTGGTAAAATAAGGGTTAAATTAAAGAAAGAAATAAACAACACGCACCCAAAAACACAAGGTTAAGGATCCAGTAATGAATCCAGAAGGTGTGAGACAGAGAGTGTGAATTCACCCTAAACACACATGCCAGGTTAGGGAGCGGCTCTGCTGAGATAAAAACTATGATAATGGTTACATGCTCGCCTCAGAGAAACAGAGGGTGCATTTCTTTAACACCAAAAGCTGTGTTTACAGACAGATGAAAACATCTAGAGTGTTCTGTTAAAGGAGTGAGACACAAAGGATAGGAGAGGCACAGCGATGCTATTGCAGCAACACACACTGGAGTCTCTGAAGGAACAAGATTGCATTATCATACTATGCATTGCATACAGGAAGGAAACTTGCATCGGAATATGGATTTGCATACCTCTGGAAAACATCATACCTTTAATGTTTTTTTTCACTTTAAAGTGATATTGTAGATAGTGGTACAATAGTTATACTCAATGAAGAGTCATCCAATGCTCTAAATATTTCACCAAATACATGCATGAACCATTAGACTATAACCTTTAAACAAGTCAGACAACACCATGACAAAGATGATTTTACAAACAGAACACAAAAAACCTTCTTTAACCTTGACATTCGTTTACTCAGAAAATGGATTCCCATGCTTGCCAAATATGTAATGGTGTACTATTATAGTACATTACCAAATAGGTGCATGCATTTACCGCAGCACAGTCACATAGACTTTCAAATGGCTTATTGTGTGGGTATGTTATGTGATTTTTATACAGTTGTGAACAGAGATGTAATTTTGTTATTTCAGAACAACAGAGTCGCTGAGCATTAGTATAACCCCAGTGGAAAAGGTTATTGCTCTCCCTGTAGCTTCAGTCTTGTGAGCACACACACAAACACACACACACACACACGCATGCACACACGCCGCTCAGCCTGTGATAATGTGCCAGTGATGGTCAGACAGTGCTAATGACAGTAATGACCAGTGTGATTATGGCAGCAGTGTGTTCTGTATGCTTATCTATGCTATTGGCAGCTGTTCACCATCCATTTTTCTGTTCCGTTTACTCCTCAAAGAGAAGCAGACAGACAGACAGACAGACAGACATACAGACAACAACAACAACAACAGACAAAAAAACAAAACAGAGACAGCACGACAGACAGACAGACAGACAGACAGACAGAGCCTTCAGAAAGTATTCATACCCCTTGCCTTATTCCACATTTTGTTGTGTTACAGCCTGAACTCAAAATGAATTAAATATGTATTTTTTTCACCCATCTACACACAATACCCCATAATGACAAAGTGAAAACATGTTTTTAGACATTTTTGCAAATTGAAAATGAAATAGAGAAATATATAATTTAGATAAGTATTCACACCCCTGAGTCAATACATGCTAGGATCACCTTTGGCAGCGATTACAGCTGTGAGTCTTTCTAGGTAAGTCTCTAAGAGCTTTGCACACCTGGATTGTAAAATATTTGCACATTATTCTTTTAAAAAATTCTTCAAGCTCTGTCAAGTTGGTTGTTGACCCATAACATGATGCAGCCACCACCATGCTTAAGAATATGAAGAGTGGTACTCAGTGATGTGTTGTGTTGGATTTTCCCCAAACATAACGCTTTGTATTCAGGACATAAAGTTAATTTCTTTGCCACATTTTTTACAATTTTACTTTAGCGCTTTATTGAAGCAGGATGCATGTTTTGGAATATTTTTTATTTTGTACAGGATTCCTTCTTTTGACTCTGTAATATAGGTTAGTATTGTGGAGTAACTACAATGTTGTTGATCCATCCAAATTTTTCTCCACACAGCCATTAAACTCTGTAACTGTTTTGAAGTCACCATTGGCCTCATGGTGAAATCCCTGAGCGGTTTCCTTCCTCTCCGGCAACTGAGTTAGGAAGGACGCCTGTATCTTTGTAGTTACTGGGTGTATTGATACACTATACAAAGCGTCATGAATAACTTCACCATGCTCAAAGGGATATTCAATGTCTGCTTTTTTTGTTGTTGACCCATCTACCAATAGGTGCCCTTCTTTGCGAGGCATTGGAAAACCTCCCTGGTCTTTGTGGTTGAATCTGTGTTTGAAATTCACTGCTCAACTGAGGACCTTACAGTTAATTATATGTGTGGGGTACAGAGATGAGGTAGTCATTCAAAAATCATGTTCAACACTATTATTACACACAGAGTGAGTCCATGCAACTTATGATGTGACTTGTTAAGAAATTGTTTACTCCTGAACTTATTTAGGCTTGCCATAACAAAGGGGTTGAATAGTTATTGACTGAATACATTTCAGCTTTTCATTTTTTATTAATTTGTAACAATTTCTAACAACACAACTCCACTTTGACATTATAGGGTATTGTGTGTAAGCCAGTGACACAAAATCTCAATTTAATCCATTTTATATTCAGGCTGTAACACAACAAAATGTGGAAAAAGTCAAGGGGTGTGAATACTTTCTGAAGGCACGATCGATTAGATAGATACCGTTTCAAATACATCCCTTTCTGTTGCTTGTCTAGGATGAATTGTTGCAAATGTTCTTGTCAACTCTCCGTCTGACAAAAGAAAAGCAACAGCAATTACATTTGTTGACTGTTTCCTGTGCTACGATTTACATAACCTTACTCTCGCTTCCCCGGAGTTTCACCTTAAAATGACGGCACCAAGAACTAAACTGACATCCCTGAGAGGGTGTTAATCAAACAAAACCATTTCTTCTATCCAACTTTCCTCCATTCAAGTCAAAATGACAACACAACACAAAACAGCAGCAAACGCTGCCTGCCTTTATTCCAGGGACGTCAGCATGCTATTCTGTTGAAATATCAACTTCACAAGTCGGTGGGGAGGAAAGACGTTAGCATTTTGTCTGCCTTTGTTGGTTCGGGTTTGATATGCAGTATGTGCCTTTCAAGACATTTGTTAGACTCAATTTCCCTCTGTGTTACATCGGCAGATTACATTTCAAACCAACAAGCAGCAACATAAAACCCAAGAACATTTATTATAGCGAGAGAATGACAAGACATTCAGATAGAAAGAGAAGAGACATAGACGAAAAGAAAGAATACGGTGGAAAAGAAAAGGAGAGAAGAAGAAGAGATGAGAGAAAGGAGGAGGAATAAGAGGACTGAGAAGACACCTTTATTCTCCAGTGTGGGTTTGTGGCCCTTTGTTGTGTGTCCGTGCATAAGGGCCAGGAAGGCAGGCAAGGACAGGCAGCGATTCATGTGCCCTAAGCTCTCTCTCTCCCTCCCTCCCCCGTCCCTAGGACTCTTGAGCGTGTGAAAAGCCACTGGCCTCTCAAAGCCATGCAGGCACACACACAGAGAGACAGAGAGAGACACAGAGACACACACAGAGAGAGAGAGAGAGAGAGACACAGAGAGAGAGAGAGAGAGAGAGAGAGAGAGAGAGAGAGAGAGAGAGAAAGAGAGAGAGAGAGAGAGAGAGAGAGAGAGAGCAGTGCTTTGTGTCCTAGAAACACTGCAGGAGAGGACAGCTGTACACAGCCTCTCCTCTCCTCTCCTCTCCTCTCCTCTCCTCTCCTCTCCTCTCCTCTCCTCTCCTCTCCTCTCCTCTCCTCTCCTCTCCTCTCCTCTCTGTGTACACACATAGAAAGAAAGGAAAGAATAAATAATGGGAAGTTACACAATAATTCCTAAACACTCACATGTATTTGCTCAGAAAAGTGCCTCTAATTCACACAAAATCTCACACCAGATCTCACACCAAGTCTCACACCAGATCTCACACCAAATCTCACACCCATCTCACACCAGAGATGTAGCCTATAATTCTCCTAGCTGTATAATTCATTTTTCTTCATGGTATGATTCTGCATGTAGCCTGTTATGCAATAAAGAGGAAGGGCTATGTTAGTGTCAATTCCTCTTGTGATAACCCAGTGCTCTGATGTGCTGTAACTACTAGGCCAGGGCTAGGGCCCAGTGTGTATGTAGACGAGGGATTCACTAATCACACACTGCATTAACCTACATCGCCATCTAGTGGCTCCCAGCAGTAAGACGTGTCCTTGACAGCTTTGCCACTGCTCTGTTCCAAACAGTGTTGTTCCTGTACAACTGTCATGCAACTACAGTAACCAGCATCTGATCTGAATAAAGCACATTGCATATGTGGTGACAGAGAAATAGCATGAATACTAGTGTGAAAGGGGTATAATTATACAGCTTTGTGGCTGAATAGGGTGCGGATGAAAAATGTGTAACATCTGTTAGAATAACAGTAAATATTGCATGTTTTTGACGTTGGATGTGTTAGCTAGCATTAGTGTACAATGTCTACATGGTGGATGTCTATGGTAGGTAGGTGTGAGTATGTTTGCTCGTGTGTGTGTGTGTGTGTGTGTGTGTGTGTATGTATTCACCTTACGTGTGTATATGCGTATGTGTTCGAACATGGGCATGTTCATTTATGTGTGTTCGCACATGTTTGTGAATGCGTGTCCGCACGTGTGTGTGTGTGTGTGTGTGTGTGTGTGTGTGTGTGTGTGTGTGTGTGTGTGTGTGAGCGTAGCTGCTAGCTGTAGACGTGCTGTGTTCTGAGGCCGTGCTCCTCACCTCTCTGTAATGAAATCATCCAGGTCAGTGAGGCCAGGCGAGCATGCTGCCCAGGCAGGTCACCCAACGGATCGGAACTAAGCTGCTTTGACCCAGCCTGGTACCGCATGCCAAACACACACACACACACACACCAGTACACACATACTGCTCGCAGCACAATGGGACCACTGTACAGGGGAGTGTGTTAGTGATTAAATACACACCGTGCACCATACAACCACACACACACACGCTGTCAATACACACACACACACACACGGGCAAGCAAACACACACAGCACCCGGCTCAACGGGGCCGGGTACATAACAATAAGAATGGTATCTATCAAAGGTGTCTTTTAACACCTACAGTATCTGTCACTTTTCTGTCCCAGATGCTAAGATATTTCCTCATAAATTCACATTCTCTTCTCTCTTATATACACGGTATATATATATCAAATTATATGCCGGGAAGGGAACAGCTAACTCAAAGTTAACTCCAATATTTGCATAGTGTTGTGAGTTGTTTAATCAGCGCATAGCCAAACCAATGAGAGTATTGTTGTGATTATGAGAGAGAGAGAAAGTTTTAATCATGTGTCTTCTATTAACTAAACGCCTCATGTATTGCCCTGGGACTTCTAGTAGAATTAAATCAAATAATGGAAATGTAAATATTGACAACATGTGCATAATTGTTTATCATACAGGAAAACAATAATTATATATTATGCCTCTGTGTGAATACATAACTACATGCATTGGTCTATTATGGAAATCACAATGTTATTATTGGGAACATAGTGTATATTAATGTTATTATTGTGTATTATCATTGTTTTAATTGTTAATAGTATATTTATCATAATGATTGTTAATTAGAATAATAATTATAATTTGTATTATCATTCATTTATTTATTTAATATAAAAAAACTATCATATCTATATTAAATACACAGTTTCTAAGAGTTTCATTACAAACATAATAATGAAATACAGCACATTCAAATGACAATATTAGATATTTCTAAATGGTTAACCGTATTATAAGGTTCATTCTTGTAATGAATAGTTTGAACTACAGTACACACGATTAACCCCGTCTTGCCTGAGCTCCACTTCCATACGTCTCAAAGAGCCTACAGTACATACACATTCTCTACCCCTATATCCCTCGAAAGGTCAAGAGTCAACAACAGCAACACCGCTGTCTTCTACAATCTGTTCCTCTTTACAAGAGGCTAATCAATTATCATGTGGCTAATTTCATGGACATCCCTGTTCACTGATGTTTCTTCACATCACACTTACATTTGCGTCATTTAGCAGACGCTCGTATCCAGAGCGACTTACAGTAAGTAGTGAGTGTTTACATTTTCGTACTGGTCCCTCATGGGAATCGAACCCACAACCCTAGCGTTGCAAGCGCCATGCTCTAACAACTGAGCCACACGGGACCACGTCACATCACTCCTGGGAGTCCTGGCTCTGGCCTACGTAGCTGTTAACGGTATACAAGTTCACAAGTCCAGAGTTAAGCATCTAATTAGGTGAAGGGCTGGAGCAGCCTTAGTTACTGCTGCTCCTTCACTGTCAGACAATGAGAAGGGAGGCGGGGCAGGGGAGAGAGAGGACATCACACATGCACATATTACAAACGCAATTGTCTTTCCGAATGCGGGCGGTTGTTTGGAAATTTACTTTTTGATTATTCAGTTAGTACAATAATTAAATATTCAATGCCCTGGGTTCCTGGAGTCACTGAACCACAGTGAGGATATTTAACAGGGCCTGACAGATGTTTTAAATCATGTTTATTTATCAATACTAATATAAGGTGCCCTAAACTGACACTCTCCTGTGACCCTGGTGGCTCTCCTTTCTAGGTCTACAGTTTCACATCACAACAACAACATTTACATTTTAGTAATTTAGTAGACGCTTTTATCCAGAGTGACTTACAATTAGTGCATTCATTTTAATATAGCTAGTTGAGACAACCAGATATCACAGTTGTAGCAAGTACATTTTCCCCCAATAAAGTACTATAGAGTTCTACTTGAATTTTGAAGAAGTTTTATTTTATTTTCCAAAGTTTTTCTTGTGCTGAAAATAGCAAAAGAGAATGCGATCAGAGACATCGAGAGAGAGATGGAGGGGTGATGTCACCTCGTTTGATGAAGAACAAATACAATTCAAATACCATTCATTCCTGTGTTTTCGGACACAGTCTAGACCCCTGATTTTGACAAGCTAGATAATTATTAGAATTGTGTGGCATCATAGAATCATCCTTTCACTGAAGTTTTGTTTGTCCAGATAAAATAACCATCCAAATGTATAAATTAATAAATGAATACATGAGCACACACAAATAAATATCTAGTCAGATGTATGAATTAATACATGAATACATGACCATATTTATTCCCAATCTCCATAGCAACACACTCACTGGCCCCAGACGATGTGAGAGCGAAAATATCATTATATTTTAATTAGACTGCCGTTTTCCATCGGCCATTATGAAAATATGAAACATTCTATGCATTAACATTTAAAAATGTCAATCCCATTCAAAATCATAGAACAATTTGCAAGTCATACAATGTAGGAAACACATCAAGTGATGCAATATAAGACAAAAACCAAAGAGTTTTGCGGTCTTTAGAATCCTCATCCCAGCAAGGGAGTACTGTGTACATACTGTAGCAACGCCAAAGTAGGAAAGTAGAGTGGAGAATCATTTCCTAAACTGCAGGATACTTTAGAGGACACGGACTATTGATTTCAACCCAACAGTCTTGGCAAAGGCAGGAAGCAACAGGAGAGTTGCACTATGAGGTTTTCTCTAGCATTCCTGGGTAAGTGTTTCTTCTCTCTCTGGGAGTTTGGTTTTAATATGTATCCAGATAATATCAGTCGATCAGTATTCAACCTTACACACACATCTTTTTAACATATTGTACGTCCGGTTTGAAGTTTGATATAACCCTCACCAGAGGAAGTTGTCCTGGGATAAATATTTGGCTGGCCATTTGAACTAGAAGAAAGACTAGTCTGTTTAAGAGTCTGCTCAGGGTCAGAGAACAAAAGATGCATTGGAAATGTTTGACCAGTTCCCATATTCAGATTTCAGTCATCATTGTTGTTTCAGATAACATGTTTCATTTTGCTTCCCTGAAATAAAGAAGTGTGCTTTCCTCTCCAGTCTCAGATGTTTTTATCTTAATAGAAACTGTGAGCTGTAGCCAATCCATTTGTTATTTTTAACCAAATACTCTAAATAGCTTTACAGTGAGCTGGTTTGGGGTACATGGCTGCACTGGACAAGCATATTAAAAGGAGATCTTTCAACATAATGCAACAACATAAAAAATGCCTCCACTCAATGAACAAACACTGACCAATGAGCCTTTAGAACCACAAATCAGAACAATAGTCTCCTTTAGACTTTTGAGTTTGAATCCGTTTACATGGCAACAGGTAGTGCTTTTCAACAGAGGGCCAAAGTGTCTGGATGGCAGTTCATCTTCTACTCTAGATCAGAGAGTTTCAGTGGGGCTCAAGGAGAACATTGGGAGAAGAGAAGGAACGCTTTTGTTGATGCACTGCAATAACTTCTAGTGATCCTTCATCTGCCTGTGTGATGGACGTTCGAGGGCCACTCGTGAAAGTGTGTGTGGGGGGGGGTTTGGTAGGAAGAGAGTGAAGGGAGGAAGGGGGGTGTCAAAACCATGACCGTTGGGGTGTGTTCTAAAGCACTGTAGTAAAAAATAAACAAATCAAAAAGAATTAAGAGTGATCTTCTCATCAAACATTCAACGGAGTGCGGAGCAGAGCAACCCTTCCGTGACAAGCCATCAGGCCAGCTCCCATCTATTTGACCATGTCCCGAACACATGGAGATGTGTCTGCCACTTAAATCAAATTAGCAAATTGAATCAACAATTAGAGCAAATGAGCTACATGGCATTATCGTCAGTTCAGTCATGTTTGTCATCCCATCACTAAAACAACTCCAGAGTCCTTTTGTTTCCCCCAGTCCTCTCCGAACCGCTCAGCTGAATGTCAAGGCTGCTGCTCAGGGCGTCAACCCCGTCGTACGCCACGGTCATCTCCGGCTACCAGCTGGGGTAAGAGTTGTTTTCGCCAAGCTAAATGTGTTTTGTTTACTCGGATGGCTCCGGTGGTTGCCCCCTCTCTCTCGGTCTACTTTATTTGTATTGACGGTTCTCACTCCATGCCTCTTAGTTGGGCATGTCAAAAACATTGCTGGCGGAAATGGAAGTATCCAAATTATGCAAATGTCGGTTCCACTGATAGGCATGTTCTGTTTTATAAATTACATCCCTTTGTCAGGAGTCAAATTGTATTTGAGTAACTTCAGAGGAATTGTCACCAAGATTTGAATTTGGGTGCCTTCAATGCCATTTTAGATTTAGTCACTAATGTAAAAATTGTTTCTTTCTCTAAAGGGGGTGCATGATTGTGTTGTCAAGAATGTTATTTAAATCAACTGTGTTGCATAAGCATTTATTTTGTGCATTTTTTTAAAGAATAGAATAAAATGGTTAGCATCTGAATAAATACATTTCAATTTCATCGTTTTTAATAAAATATGATAAATAGCAGCAGTTAGTGTATATTTATCAAAGATCTTCCGCTTGCTAAGATACCAGTCACAAAGAAACATGACAGGTCTTCCTCCAAGGATATATTAATAATCATGTTCAATTAAGTCACCAAGAAACACAATGCACAATTAAGAATGTAACTTCATAGGAATAATGGCCTTCAGTATGTCTAAAGGAAAAAGATCATG
The DNA here is from genome assembly GCF_020615455.1 of Coregonus clupeaformis. Classification (NCBI taxonomy): domain Eukaryota; kingdom Metazoa; phylum Chordata; class Actinopteri; order Salmoniformes; family Salmonidae; genus Coregonus; species Coregonus clupeaformis. The sequence goes on along the minus strand of NC_059211.1, from coordinate 61,890,216 downwards.
TTTAGTCTTTTGAGGGAAATAATAACTAACAATATAGAAATATAGGAATAGTCAAATTTTACTTATTTGTTCTTCTACATAAAAAGTACCTTTAAAAAATAAATATACATTAATATTTTTGTGAGATGTCAAATTTGACTTACTTTTACTGGCAAAATTGTCAAAGAATATGGTTGGACCTTCTCTATACCACGGACCACACTGTTCCGACTCACAAGGATTGTGTGGTGTGATCAAATAATGGATCATGTGTTCATGTGTTCACCCTCTAAAATGCCTCCAAACCAAAAGAGTATTATCTATCCCACTTAACGGCTGTCTTCAACAAGATGTACCCTCCAAACAACAATCCAATGCTTATAATGGAAACACCCATAGATCAAAGTGACAAGGAAAACTCCTTTCAATTCTGTCTGGATTGGTTACATGTGCCTCCATAGCTCCATATCTTCCATCACTGTTACTGGAATAAAACGTGGAATAAAACATGGAGCGCCTCAAACATCTGACAGTAACAAATACAAATGGCGCCAACAACCTCCCTATGAAAAAAAAACCCAGAGAAAAGGAGAGAGAGGCTTATTTTAATATTCATGAATTTTTCTACAAGCTCAGTTCAGCAGTTTCGATTAAGCATTAATTAGCAGCCGGAGGGTAAACTAACAAAAATAAGGAGCTGAATCGCTAATTAAGGTGGTTGGTGGTTGGGATGTGGGCAGACTGTGATGCCACTAATGGCTTGGTGTTGGGGAGCAGGGGCAGGCCAGGCCTGCTGAAGGTGTGGGTGGAGGGATCACCTAGTACCAACTCAAACCCCCCACTGATTGTAACATACCTCACACCCTCACCACCTCAGTAGTAATCAAACCAAAACCACACTGAACTGAACCTGAATATCACAGCCACACCAAAACCCACCATAGGAGCAGCTGCCCCCCATTTTTTTTGCCAGAATATTATCATGATCTATTGGGTAATTTGTCATGTTCAATGATTAGTAATGTTTTGAGCTAGTCTGTATTAAAATAAATATATCATTTTTTTCTATATGATATAATAATGAACAGATTGCATTTTACACCCCCTCCCCATCACCACAAGATTAATGGTTTTGACCACTGGACCACGGGAGTTTTGCGTCACTCCCGCGTGCCACTGTTTTGGTTCAGTGCCGTTAGAAAACACTAGTTGCACCACTGGTGTTTAAAATGAATAGGCACCTGCAAAATAACATGTTTTATCCATTTAGTTGTGCTGTTGTTACATTTGTATAGTTGTTTCATGTCCGATGCACTCAGGGTGTGATTACATATCATTTTAGTGGTGTGCACCACGAGCAAATTCATTGTATGATTTCACTTCGCCTGTAAGAACCATGAGGAGCTTGCTGACTACACTTTTGTTATTCCTCATACTTTTCATGATTACTCTGTTTCTTCACGATTTGTATTAAATATTTAGCCTACTCACTGTGGTAGTTGTTCCAAATGCCACTGCAAAACAGAATGCCAAATTACAAATAATTGGAAAATAATTGACCCTAGCCTCGTCCTGCAGGATACAGATCTGTTCAAATGTAAAACCCTTTTATTTTCCCTCATCTTAAAAAGGTAAGATTCTCAAAGTAGGCTACAGTAGAATTATCTTTGTTCAAAATGTGTGGTTTTAAGAACCAAAACGCAAATTACATGATGTATCCAGTGCTGTTCTTAGTTTCTATTCATCAAATTAGACCTACACAATAACTAAATATGCAGGCTGTATATGAGTATAAAGTAGCTCTTATGAAAGAACATGTTGGAGATCCCTGCTCTAGCCCAAACCGTTCAAATATTACCCATATTACCGGAGCTACATTTTAGTATTTTTATTGCAGATTTGGGGCCGCAATTTATCTGCCAAAAAAAAATGAACATTTGATAATGATAGTAAGTCATTAAAACACTTTTTCCAATATAATTTATTGTGGTAAAACCTAAATTGTGCTATGTTCATAAATATGGATTACCCCTGTTAAGAAACAGTGTAGAATTGCAGGACATTTTTAAAATTACAAAAACTAATCTGGGGTAGGTCCCCCAGAACCCATGCTGTGCTACGGTGAAGAGAGGAGTGTTTAGGTTGAGGTCAGAGTGATGTGTGTTGAGGAAATAAACTGGGGGATATAGCTACAGTATCAGATAGACTCACTGTTTGGGGTATGGGCACAAATACAGCTGTGGGGATGCAAGGATATCTGGGCCATTCTGTCTAATGATGGACACGTCTTCTAGTCATTAACTACTGAAGCATCGACACACATTTTAATCCTGGGACCTTGACCAGACATTTCAGTGTCTTCACTAGGGCTATCAAACGATAAAAACATTTAATCGAGTTAATCACAGGATTTGCTGTGATTAATCAGAATTAATGGCAAATTCAGAATTTGCTCAAATTTAGCTGTAATTTATACAAAAAGCATTACAAGAATATTGACGTCTTGATTTTGTCCAAAGTAACGGCAACCAAAATCAGGTAAATTGATGAAGCACACTTTATTTAACCTCACTAACAATGTTTCCATTCACATATCTTTATTTATTTTTTATCACGAAAGCTGTGACGGAGTCAGGAAGTTTCGGTACAATTTTATAAATGATGACAGATCATTTGTTTGTTCGACATGGTGGGAACTTTCTGTGTCTGTAAAATGTATTATGTGAGAAACGGCGGTGGAAACGCTTTTATTAGCAAATATAGATAAAATAACCATCATATTGAAGTAAACATGGAGTCACGTGATGATATGGTGTGCGGTCCTCCCACTACAACTCCATGCAGTTTATTAGGCTACAGATGAAATAAGTTATGATGAAGTTCACAGGGTGGTGAAAGTGCACAGTGATGAGCTTGATGCTTCAGTCCTTTCCAATAAATATCGAGGGTCTTATTCTGGTGACATGTTTATCAATACTTGACTGCCGTTTGACAAATAAAAATATTCTACCTCTTATTCATAAAAATCTCATCATGTAGACTAGCCTTTCCGCTGTATCTGCCAGCTGTTAGCTAGAGCGCAGTGCCAAGACCAGAGTAGGCACATTTGCTATATAACGTAACAGTTTTTGTAACAAAACTATCGGTAGTTTAAATGCGATGGAAACACATTGAACTTTAGATTTTTATTTGGTCAATTAAAACTAAAGCGAAAAAGTATATTTTGTGTGACCTACGTCATCACGCACTGATTTTTATCCCCAACAAGTCAGTTTGGTTGAAACACACCACTGGTGAGAAAATTTGCATTTTTCTTTATGCAAATTTTAGAATATTTCCATGAAAATCTGAACAAATTGGATGAAAATCGAACTATTGTCAACTTGTTTTGATATCGTACATTTCTTTTTAGCTATATAGATTATGTATTTTTGTTGTTTTCAGTGTTATTTGAACGCTTTCAGACAATAAGATTAATAGAGAAAAATAAAAATGTACTACATTTTTAAAAAGTTAACTTGAGTTAAGTGATTAACGCTGACAACACTAGTTTTCACCAAAGCAGCTTTTAAAAGAACCCTATTTATGGTCATGGATAGGTTTGCAAAAGGAGGGTATATTACTGGAAACTTTCTAAGTTAACCAGTAAACTACCAGAATTTTCGTAATTTTCAACCTTTTTTAGGATTGTTTTTAGATGACATCTAGTGGCCTTTTTGGGTACTTCAGATTATCACAGGTGTCTGTAATTTTCTCTGGCCCTCTGTGTGGCCTTATCACATGTAAAATATATAAAATAATCAAATAAGATGATTCACAAATAAAGAAATGTAATGACAAAGCTGTAAAACATCCTAAATATAGACCATCAATTTAGTGAATACCATAGGTGTTAAATATAAGGTTTTCAGCTGAAATATCCTTTATACAGTGGGGGAAAAAAGTATTTAGTCAGCCACCAATTGTGCAAGTTCTCCCACTTAAAAAGATGAGAGAGGCCTGTAATTTTCATCATAGGTACACGTCAACTATGACAGACAAAATGAGGAAAAAAATCCAGAAGATCACATTGTAGGATTTTTAATGAATTTATTTGCAAATTATGGTGGAAAATAAGTATTTGGGCAATAACAAAAGTTTCTCAATACTTTGTTATATACCCTTTGTTGGCAATGACACAGGTCAAACGTTTTCTTTAAGTCTTCACAAGGTTTTCACACACTGTTGCTGGTATTTTGGCCCATTCCTCCATGCAGATCTCCTCTAGAGCAGTGATGTTTTGGGGCTGTCGCTGGGCAACACAGACTTTCAACTCCCTCCAAAGATTTTCTATGGGGTTGAGATCTGGAGACTGGCTAGGCCACTCCAGGACCTTGAAATGCTTCTTACGAAGCCACTCCTTCGTTGCCCGGGTGGTGTGATTGGGATCATTGTCATGCTGAAAGACCCAGCCACGTTTCATCTTCAATGCCCTTGCTGATGGAAGGAGGTTTTCACTCAAAATCTCACGATACATGGCCCCATTCATTCTTTCCTTTACACGGATCAGTCGTCCTGGTCCCTTTGCAGAAAAACAGCCCCAAAGCATGATGTTTCCACCCCCATGCTTCACAGTAGGTATGGTGTTCTTTGGATGCAACTCAGCATTCTTTGTCCTCCAAACACGACAAGTTGAGTTCTTACCAAAAAGTTATATTTTGGTTTCATCTGACCATATGACATTCTCCCAATCCTCTTCTGGATCATCCAAATGCACTCTAGCAAACTTCAAACGGGCCTGGACATGTACTGGCTTAAGCAGGGGGACACGTCTGGCACTGCAGGATTTGAGTCCCTGGTGGCGTAGTGTGTTACTGATGGTAGGCTTTGTTACTTTGGTCCCAGCTCTCTGCGGGTCATTCACTAGGTCCCCCCGTGTGGTTCTGGGATCATTTTGACCCCACGGGGTGAGATCTTGCGTGGAGCCCCAGATCGAGGGAGATTATCAGTGGTCTTGTATGTCTTCCATTTCCTAATAATTGCTCCCACAGTTGATTTCTTCAAACCAAGCTGCTTACCTATTGCAGATTCAGTCTTCCCAGCCTGGTGCAGGTCTACAATTTTGTTTCTGGTGTCCTTTGACAGCTCTTTGGTCTTGGCCATAGTGGAGTTTGGAGTGTGACTGTTTGAGGTTGTGGACAGGTGTCTTTTATACTGATAACAAGTTCAAACAGGTGCCATTAATACAGGTAACGAGTGGAGGACAGAGGAGCCTCTTAAAGAAGAAGTTACAGGTCTGTGAGAGCCAGAAATCTTGCTTGTTTGTAGGTGACCAAATACTTATTTTCCACCATAATTTGCAAATAAATTCATAAAAAATACTACAATGTGATTTTCTGGATTTTTTTTCTCAATTTGTCTGTCATAGTTTACGTGTACCTATGATGAAAATTACATGCCTCTCTCATCTTTTTAAGTGGGAGAACTTGCACAATTGGTGGCTGACTAAATACTTTTTTCCCCCACTGTATATTCTTTTACAACATTTTATTTATTTAACTACGTTAATATGTCTTTGTTGTAAATGTGTTGGCGCCAAACTAGTGGCAGTTGTAAACAAGACAATAGTAGGAAGAGTTGCAGAGTTAATTGAAAATAATGCCATTGTTGATTAGGTGCTTTTTAAATTAAATATGCCTTTTCTCTTGAACCATATGGTCTATCCACAAGGAACTCATGGACACAGATATAACCAATTCATACTATATGTGAATATATATATATTTTAAGTTAATCAACTATAAATTACCAAAGTTAGATAGATTGCCATTGATTACCTGTTAATTACCAAAATTACATAAGATTCTGGTAAATTTAGTAAATTACCGGTAGCTTTGCAACCCTAGTCATGGGAGAAAGTATTGGTCTGTAATTCAGTCTGTTAATCTCTACATCTGAGTCAACAGAGCTGAGATCACTACAGATAGTGATTCAATAAATTATTGCTTAAAATACTCCCTTTTCACCCTACTTCAGAGAAAGATCCCCCGATTTACATATATGTAAATAGATCAAGTTTGTATCGCTATTGTATTCAACAACAAGTCAGAGAATCAAACATATTACAGAATGATGTATAATTTATTCAAATAGATAATGTATTTTTACTGTACTTCTATGTTAATAATGGTAACGTTATTTAAAACACACTTGCCTAAAGGACTACACTAATATAGGTCATCATTAATAGGACGCAAGAGCGCAACATTGTATATGTATGACTTTGTGCTAAAAATGAATATATTCGTCAAATCTAAATAAAATGCATACATATGAATGTAGCCATTTTAATTCATCATTGTAATATCCACATAATGTCAGAAGTAGATGTTAAACCATACAAATTGCTACTCCCATTATTTATTCGCTCATGTCTTAAAACAATGACATGTAGCAACAACAAAAGAAACAAAAACAGACCAATTCAAAATATATATATTTATATTAAAAATCTAATTTCTTGCTTCACAAAAAATAACTGAACACATTTCTAAAGAAATGCTAGAAATTGACAGATAAACCCAGCTGGCAAACAGGGAAAACAACGAACCAGGTTCTATTTGTTTTGATCTGTTTGGTGAAGGCTTTGTGGTCTCCTCTCCCAGTAAGACGTGGATAAAGAGTACATGGAGAAAATAAATGATATTGCTACAGAGGCATTATCCCTAAGCCCCGGTATCATATTTGAATTGTATTGGTGAATTGTAATCAGGTATTTTAGCTTAGCAAAGCTGGGGCCCCACTGTTGAATGCCTGCCATCTGTTTGGAGCCGAGTCTGACAGACATTGGGGGCTTCCATGGGGGCAGGAGGGGGGGAGCAGCCCCAATTCTCTTTCCAGAAAGCCCCATGACATGTTTCAGAATCACTAAATCTACGCATTGTAATGTAAGTCCACAGACTGTAAAGCCAGAGCAAACAGTGTCTGTCCAGCTATAGAGGTCCAGCTTATCCAATGATAACCATCAAGTACAGTGGATGGACCTATATCGGGTGAGTCCAGAGCCCCCAAAAGTTTACGGTCATCTATAGTGAATAAGGATTTTAAGAATAATCCTTAAGTAGCAGTGTCCACTTACAATAAAATGTATGCACTCACTTACTGTAAGTCGCTCTGGATAAGAGTGTCTGCTAAATGACTAAAATGTAAAAGTAAATGTAAAATGTAAAATTATACAATACTCCACAATAATTGAACACCACCACTATTAGTTGGTAACATTTATACTGTTGTTCTGTCCAATGTTTCCTCCCTGTAACAGACGTTTATGTAGAGAGAGGAGGCAGCAAGGGGCCACGGACTCATCAGGACCAGAGCTGACCCCTGACCTGCCCTGTCTGATGACACTCTCGTTTCCAATGACGACCCTCCACAGCAGCGAGTTCTGTCCCCGTTCCCGTCCCTCTCGGCTGAACTGAAGCACTTCAGTCTCTCTCTGTTGGAGCCGCAGCTCGAGTGCCCTTCACCTACTTCACTGACCGACCAGCCGCTTTTCGAGTGACCAACTGCCACCGCTGTCCGACCATTGCCTGCACAGAAGACCACAGGCTACAGTGGCCTTTCAGGCCAAACTGTTTGTTGTTTTGCTGTTCTGTTGTCTGCCATGTTCCCAGGAAAGAGCAGGAGGGATGAATCATAGTGTTGTTGTCCTATACTGATCTGGGGTTTTCACTGGCTCAGAATTCTCTGGAAAAGTTAAGCTGCAAATCGATTCCAAGTGTGTACAGACATTTCACAATGAGCCAGTTCTCTACAATTGGTTGTGTATGTCGGTTCACCCTGTCTCTCATTCAATTTCCCTCTCTTTTGTTCCACGGGGGAATTATACACACAAATGGCGTCTTTGGTAAGTCTGGGTCAAACCGGGAGGCACAAAAGTTTTTTACAATAACAGGAATCTGACAACGGGTGTCGTGACAATTAACAAGGAGGAAGAATCTCTCTTTCTTTCTCCCTCCCTCATCTACCTATCACAATCCATTACCACAAGTTAGGGTTAAATGAAACTGCTATTCAGAGATAATTAGGAGCTGGTTTTGTGTTGGCGAGGGTTGCGTGGTGACCGGGTGGGGGAGGGGGGTCATGGCCGACACCAAGGGTCTGCAGCTGGGGCAAGTGAAGTGTGACACGGGGCACCCCTGAGCCGCCCGCCCGCCCGCCACCAAGCCCCCTCCTCCCAACAACCCCCATATCCCCATCATCACCTGCTGTGAGGGGAGCTGCTCCAAATTAAACAAATTATTTCAACCCTCTCTCTGCTCTATTCTCTCTTTCGGAGGGGCCTGTGCCACAGCAAACCTCTGTTCAATGATTCCACCTAAGGCTGAGGACTAACAAGGCTAGGAGGGAGGGAGGGAGAGAGGGAGGGAGGGAGGGAGAGAGGGAGGGAGGAGGAAAATGTGCACTAAATTGGCTTAGGTTTGTCTTTCATTAATCAACACGTTCCTGCTAGCACAAGCTTCCTATCTTCACGTTCGGGAAGGAGTGAAATATTTGCCGTGGTGACAGGATTTGCCTCTAAGCATTCATATTTAATTGAGAACAAACTTAAATTTTCCTGCTATTCATTCTGTACTATTTCCTCAATTTGACTGGCCTTGGCCTTTAACATTGGGTTTCAGGTCTTCTATTTGGACAATTCAGAGGATAATTTTGACCATCAACATTTTGAAACGGCTCAAATTAGCTGGAACAAAAGAATCTGTCAAGGTTTCGATAAGACACTTCAAGCTTTTTAGACCACTTTATGTATAAATGACCTTCATATTGTTGTTAACTTAATCTGAATTGTTAATATCACAATTAAAGACAGAAATAAAGTAAAATATGATTTTCTACTTAAACCAAATAATAAATATTATCATATCCAACTACAGTAAATATTCATATTCAAATAATTTTGCCGGGCTTCTGTTTAACAACGTAATAAGTAAAAAGGTTTATGTTAAATATAATAACAAACTAAAAGAGTGTGAATCTTCTTCTTCACTTCATTAACAGATGTACAGTGAGGGAAAAAAGTATTTGATCCCCTGCTGATTTTGTACGTTTGCCCACTGACAAAGACATGATCAGTCTATAATTTTAAATGGTAGGTTTATTTGAACAGTGAGAGACAGAATAACAACAAAAAAATCCAGAAAAACGCATGTCAAAAATGTTATGAATTGATTTGCATTTTAATGAGGGAAATATGTATTTGACCCCTCTGCAAAACATGACTTAGTACTTGGTGGCAAAACCCTTGTTGGCAATCACAGAGGTCAGACGTTTCTTGTAGTTGGCCACCAGGTTTGCACACATCTCAGGAGGGATTTTGTCCCACTCCTCTTTGCAGATCTTCTCCAAGTCATTAAGGTTTCGAGGCTGACGTTTGGCAACTCGAACCTTCAGCTCCCTCCACAGATTTTCTATGGGATTAAGGTCTGGAGACTGGCTAGGCCACTCCAGGACCTTAATGTGCTTCTTCTTGAGCCACTCCTTTGTTGCCTTGGCCGTGTGTTTTGGGTCATTGTCATGCTGGAATACCCATCCACGACCCATTTTCAATGCCCTGGCAGAGGGAAGGAGGTTCTCACCCAAGATTTGACGGTACATGGCCCCGTCCATCGTCCCTTTGATGTGATGAAGTTGTCCTGTCCCTTTAAAACACCCCCAAAGCATAATGTTTCCACCTCCATGTTTGACGGTGGGGATGGTGTTCTTGGGGTCATAGGCAGAATTCCTCCTCCTCCAAACACGGCGAGTTGAGTTGATGCCAAAGAGCTCAATTTTGGTCTCATCTGACCACAACACTTTCACCCAGTTCTCCTCTGAATCATTCAGATGTTCATTGGCAAACTTTAGATGGCCCTGTATATGTGCTTTCTTGAGCAGGGAGACCTTGCGGGCGCTGCAGGATTTCAGTCCTTCACGGCGTAGTGTGTTACCAATTGTTTTCTTGGGACTATGGTCCCAGCTGCCTTGAGATCATCGACAAGATCCTCCTGTGTAGTTCTGGGCTGATTCCTCACCGTTCTCATGATCATTGCAACTCCACGAGGTGAGATCTTGCATGGAGCCCTAGGCCGAGGGAGATTGACAGTTCTTTTGTGTTTCTTCCATTTGCGAATAATCGCACCAACTGTTGTCACCTTCTCACCAAGCTGCTTGGCGATGGTCTTGTAGCCCATTCCAGCCTTGTGTAGGTCTACAATCTTGTCCCTGACATCCTTGAAGAGCTCTTTGGTCTTGGCCATGGTGGAGAGTTTCGAATCTGATTGATTGATTGCTTCTGTGGACAGGTGTCTTTTATACAGGTAACAAGCTGAGATTAGGAGCACTCCCTTTAAGAGTGTGCTCCTAATCTCAGCTCGTTACCTGTATAAAAGACACCTGGGAGCCAGAAATCTTTCTGATTGAGAGGGGTCAAATACTTATTTCCCTCATTAAAATGCAAATCAATTTCTGACATTTTTTACATGCATTTTTCTGGATTTTTTTGTTGTTATTCTGTCTCTCACTGTTCAAATAAACCTAGCATTAACATTATAAACTGATCATTTCTTTGTCAGTGGGCAGACGTACAAAATCAGCAGGGGATCAAATAATTTTTCCCCTCACTGTAATTTCCAGTCACATATGATCCCTACTCGTTTAGTGGTGTTAAACACTACGTATAACTATAATTCTGTATACATTTCAAATAGCTATTCCATCTAGGCTTGTATCTCTCTCTCCCTCTTTCTCCATCTGTCTCTCGCTCCTATTGCTTGCATCTCTTTCTATAATTCCATTTTTCCTGTATGACTGATGACTATCTTTGTTGCAGCTCTCTGCTGTTGTCTGTGTGCAGACTTTTATCTCCCTTTGCTCTGTGTCTCTTGTTTTCTTTTGTTATGTATTGTTTATTTAACCAGAGGTCACATTGAGATGACATTTCTTTTTCAAGTGAGCCCTGGCCCAGACTGAGAGCATCATACGTATAGTTCCACATGAGACAGAACAATGATTCTAAGTTAAAACAGTGCAAAGTGCATGAGTGAGCTTGAAGGAGCAGGTTTAAAGACATGTGCAATCTGTGGTCAGCAGCCCTCCAATCCGGGATTTAAAATCAATCAGAATAAAAATGATCTAGTCTTAAAATCCTTCTACAAAGTGTTCCGATATGATGGGGCAGCCAAGCTAAAAGCACTCTTACCAAACTCAGTTCTTGTGTTGGGAACATTCTATAAAATACAGCTGTGTGATCTCAGACAGTAATGTCCATGAGTTAAATATGTTGGCAGCTGCCTTAAGACAGCCTTCTAGACAAACATGTACCAGTGAGTCTGTCGCCTTACAGTTAAGGATGTCCATCCTGTGTCCCCTCCTGTCCCCTGTCCTCTCCAGCCTGCCTGCCTGCCTGCGTCTGGCTCCGGCACAGCTCTACTGGAGGGCAGTTCGTGTGAAACGGTCACTTTGGTCACTCTGCATCAGTGTCCAAGTGGAATGTGGGCCTTGGCCGCACACAGACACCACTCTGGGGGATGGGGGGGTAGCTGGGCAGGTGCACTGTCTGGAGGGGGGTGGAGGGCGATGCAGGGCGATGCTGGATGCCCCTCATTGTGACCAGGGGACAGGGACACCAAGGCCCCCTGGGTAGCCCCTCTCAGAGGTCAGTGTGGCAGGCAGATAGGGATCCCACTGTGTAGTCGGGCCTTTAGTTATTAAGTGGATCTATGTCAGCTCTGCCGGTTAGCGCCACAATGCTACAACCCAACCTGTTCTCCACACAAAGGCCCTGGTAAAGAGACACCACTGCTCCCATTGACTGACCCACTCCGCTGTGTGTCTTCCACTGCTAGCAACCAGCAACCAGCCGCTGTGAACAAATATAGCAAAATGATACCTGAGGTGTAGCGTTCCTTCCTTCTCCCCCTCCCACCATCCGCCACTCTGTGAAAGAAGGCCGTTACACACCAAACAGCCTCTCTGATCAGCAATTATACACTTTAGAGGTATTTAATACAGCTGAAGGGGGCGAGGCGGCCCCCGGAGACCACCGGCAGTCCATGAATACACCACTGCTCTCTGCAAATGGAAGGAGAGACGTGCCATTTGTACACATTATTCATACATTAAACGCCAGCTGAAGTAAAACAATTACAACTCATTTCAGCTGTATTTCCACACGGCTGTGTCTTGTCTGCAGTGTTGTTTATGCATGTGTACAAAGGATGACAACCCTCGTAAGTTATTCAGCCGCGTGTGTATGTGTGTGTGTGTTAAAACTCTCTCTACATCTCTTTTCTCCCTGTATCTATATTTACCACTATAACAGGTCAGAGTTGGCTCATTTCAGAATCATGATCTGGCAAAGGAGATTACCATCAATTAATATTCCATATTACTAGTCCTCGTTCATATTCACAATATGCAGATCTCCATTTGTCTTTTAAAGTAATGTAGTTTGGCAATCCACCGCTCGTTTCTAATGTATGCTAATGTGGGCAAAAACACTTTAGAATGTCTCAGAGGAATAAAAGCCATATCACAATTCAACACAGGCTACACAAGCCATTTTGGGGGTGTCAAGAAAAGTTCAAAAGCCAGCATGTGTCAGAAACACTTTTTTCTCACAATATGGTTTCTGAAGTTCTCATAATGAGCTGAAAAAAGTGTGTGGGTAGCAAGAGAGTCTGTTAGTTGGACCAGGACTCTGTCATCAGTTAATTGCAGCACTACGTTTATTCTATATGACTTTATGTTCGCATTCTTATCTTTTATAATTTCTTATTGTTGTTGCATTGTTGAGAAGGAACCTGCAAGTAAGCATTTAGTTGAGACGGGGTATACCATGTGTATCCTGTACATGGTATCCTGTACAAACATCCAAATCTGCTAAATCAGGCCAAAAGAGTTAGGTTCTACCTCAGCCCCATTCCAGGACAGGACTGTATAGAATGCAGCGCCTATACTTTACCCCAATCTCTAGTCCAGCCAGATCTTCTTAACCACCCCTCTGACCCAGTGGACCACTTAACTAGAACCAGCTAATGTATATATTAGCCTACTGTAAAATGGACACATTTCCTGTTTTGGCATAGTTTTATGTAACGAGAATATAGGATGGATACTAACCGCCTAACAATGTGTTCAGGGTGTCATCTATGACAAAAAAGAAAAGAAAAAGAGGTTTGAAATGTGAAATAGGTGAAAATTCAAATCACACCGCAGGTCATTTCCTTTCACATATATTATCACTTATACCATGAGTGAACGCAAGAGTGAATTCTAGAGAGTTTTAAAGTTTCACTGCTCTAGGTACAGTTAGCCGTAATGTGTAGGAAGCCACATGCCAAGAGTGTGCAAAGCTGTCATCAAGGCAAAGGGTGGCTACTTTGAAGAATCTCAAATAGAAAATATATTTTGATTTGTTTAACACTTTCTTGGTTACTACATGATTCCATATGTGTTATTTCATAGTTTTGATGTCTTCACTATTATTCTACAGTGTAGAAAATAGTAAAACATTTAAGAAAAACCCTTGACTGAGTAGCTGTCCAAACTTTTGACTGGTACTGTATATTATCACTTATACCATTATATGTTTCAAACGCAAGAGTGAATTCTAGAGTGAATTCTAAAATTTCACTGATCTAGGTACAGTTAGCGTACCGTGTAGGAAGCCACAGCCAAAACCATCATTCAGTAGTTTATCCCTGAAAGTCCCATTGTATGCTGATTTTAACCCTTCTCTACAGCCTTCCCATCCAAATCCATGTTAGTAACATGCCGTCTTTCCACCTCGTAACAGTGAAGGACAATGGCGTGTCAGATCCAGAAACATTTTGTATACTTACAGTAGATGGCAATGGGTGCAGCCTGCCTGCCTCTCCACCACAGACGGCTGGTGGCACATTAATTGGGGAGGACGGGCTCATAGTAATGGCTGGAATGGAATAAAAATGGCATTGACACATCAAGCACTTGGTTTCCTTGTGTTTGATCCCGTTCCATTCACTTCTAGTCATTATTATGAGCCGTCCTCCCCGCAGCAGCCTCCTGTGCCTGTTCATGCTAGTGCCACTGTATCCCCTCAGAGAGAGGCCCTCTCTCTCACCCAAGAGAACTTGAAGGACAGGCCTCATGATTCCCTCCGTGTTGGAAGAGGCAGCGAGAGGAGTTAAGTGACAGGAGACAGTGTCTCCGCATTGCGTCAGGCAATAGTGTCACACCTGTCACCCATCAATCTGCTGCCATGGTGCGGAACCAAACACCTCGCTCACTCATATCAATAGCTGACTGCCAAACATGCCCTTAGTGGTGTCACCCCAGCCAAGTGCCTCCGTGTTACACCCCACCCGGCTCCTGTCATGGGGAACGAGAGAGAGGCATCGCCGGTGTATTTACATACTGAAAGGTCACAAATAGCCTCCAGGCGCTGTGCTAATTACACAGTGCAACAACAAAAAAACTCCAAAGATAAATTAAAAAGACAAAAATGGAGTAATATCTAAGTATGTTTAGGTGTTGAAGGTGGAGAAAAAGAGAGATGAAAGTGAATGAAAGTAGTACGGGACACAGAGGATGCTTCTGGTGTTTTGGTTGAGACAAGGGAGACCAAATGCAGGATTGCAGAGTGGGAGTTTGGTTGCGAGATAAGCTTGAGTTGGTCGAGTGAACATGCCGTGACTTTCAGAAGGGTCTCTGTCCGTTTGAGGTTGGCCTAACTTCAGAGGAGCGTCCACTGTAACTCTGGCTATCCCAGTTAGCCTAGCTCTTTCACTGGAGACGTTGACCATATGATGATATTCAGATGACCGGGCGTGTGTGATCGCACTTAGCCAGATAAGCGAATCAACCTTTATAATTCAATGTGACAAGCTGACAAGGAAAATGAGTGTAAAATGATATACTTATATGAATTTGTGTGTCACATCGCCGTCTGTGCACTTGTTTATCTCCGTGGCCATAGCCGAAGGCTCCTTTCTCCACGGTGCGAGAGCACTTTGTTTCCCGGCCTTCAGACTGATCCCCCTTCGCCCTGGTGAATTTGCTGATTAATTTTGGATGCTCTCCTTAATTAACACCCCAAAGGAAGAAGTGTAGATTTCCTAGCCGCGCGTAGCAACCACCCAAAACAAATGAGTCTGAGGGAAGGATGGGAGGACCCTTAGGGAGACAGACGTGCTGATGTCCGAAATGACATTACAGGAGCAATCTAGAGTTCCCCTACCCGATGTGATGACGGAGACCTGGACGCAGGCGATGCCTCGGGAGCTCCATAGACCTTTTAATCAGCGGCTGGCTGGAAACTAGCTTCCTATTAGTCTCATTGCATTTGCTTTACCGTTGATGAAGAGCCGGCCTCACAAGATGCCACCCGACGCTTGAAACATGCTGCACCAGTTCCAGGGAGGGCAGGGCTGGTGGTGCGTGGTGCCGTCGGCCCCCGGTCATTAATTGGTGGCACTCTTTCTTCCAGTGAAATTGGCAGATGATGGACGCGGGCGAAATAAAAATGCGATTTGTTTTAGAAAATCGGAGAGGATTTGGCTAATTGGGGTGAATTGCGCCCATCTCGTCTGTTGACAGCCAAGTTGAAATGCGTGAGGAGCTGCAGGCATGCAGCTTGGAGGGCTCTCACCCCTCTCATGCCAACTTTAAAGACACTGACAGGAGGGGGCTGAAATAACAAAAGGCCAACAGAAATAGCCAAAAGCATACAGAGACATGGCATAGAAGTCTATGAAGCCACGCGACCTTGAAAGGCCAAACCAGCACTGCCTCACAGAGACCAACTGGGTAGAAACTTGATTGGTCAAACATTATGCACCAAGAAAGTACACCAAACTTAAACCATAAGACAGGTCTGAGCTTTGGCCCCAGTATGGTTACACCACAGAGAGTATATGGGTTAGACCTCCATATCAGGAACTGAACAAAGTCAAGCCATGTGAAATGGACTAAACGTTATGACAGGACACAATCTTGAAAAACGTTGTGCCAAACACACTCATTTAGCAAATGCAAAGGACAGAAGTTGCTAAACAGTAGCAGTAATGACAGCATAAACAAGATCCGTGCAGCTAAAGAATCCATGATGCCCAGATCAATAACATTGTACATGATCCACAGCAGCTGTAAAATGTCCGTTTACATAACAGTGGCCTGATAGTGTTCAATTGAGGCCATTAACAGCACATGCGATCCTCTAACTTCCTGTAAAACAGACATGCCTGCTTGAGCACATCGTCTGGGCTACTCCACTGGACAACTGTGTACTTTGTGCTCTTGGTGTACAGAAAAAAAACACACAGGGAGAATTCCTGTTACAAAAGGACAAGAAGTGCGGGTGTAATTGGGATATTTGGGAGCGTCTCGTTTCAGGGCCAGGTGAACTAACGCTGCTGAAATGAAGCCGGTAAGGGTAGAGCCCTGGTCCTGGTCTCACTGATTGGCTGGCTGGAGATCTTGGCCTCCCTCTACCCTCTCTCCCGTCAGTCTCCCCCTTTTCTACCCCCCCTCTCTCTCTCTCTCTCTCCTAGCTGACCGTGACACAGCAGCAGTGCCCGGCCAGGGCTAGGACTCTCTTTGGGACAGGCCAGCAATGATAGCAGCTTGATCGGGGAGGTATAAGTAACAAATTAGATCAATTAAAGTGTCCGAGAGGGGCACCTGCCCCAGAGTCCTGTTACACTAAACAATCCCCTCAGCTTTGTTTCCTCCTGCAGGATTCCATTTGCAACCTCATCACTTCCAAAGGCTCCACAATGGTCCTGTTTGTTCCCTAATGGAGACGGCCCTGGAAAGGACTGACCCCTTTCCCCTGGAACCCCTGTGTACCGTTACTATCAGACCTCCACACTCGGGAACTCGGGACAGAGGCAAGCTTGCAGAAACCAATCCCACCCGCCCCCTTAGCCCTCCTCCACCTCTTTGCACCCCCGTCTCAATTTTAGCGGGATCTCAACAAGCTTGATTTGTAACAAATTTGTAACTCCAACTATCTTTAATTGCCTGAAAGTGGCTCAAACAAGGAGCTGATTGAGACAAATAATGGTACCGCTGAGGATAGCAGAGCTGGGAGTTAGAGAGCGCTCTGGTCTGGTCTGTCCTCAGCTCTTATTCACTACATAGTACTGCAGTGTGTTTATCACTACCCCCAAATGACTGGACAGCAGAGCAGAGGAGTTCAGAAGGAGCAGGTCACAGAATGTCAGGATTGTTTCTCAGACCAGAGGAGTTTAGAAGGAGCAGGTCACAGACTGTCAGGATTGTTTTAGACCAGAGGAGTTTAGAAGGAGCAGGTCACAGACGGTCAGGATTGTTTGTGATAACCTCTGTATTCAACTCTTTGCTAGCGGAGCAGGCTCTAAGGAATCAATTCAATCCAACCGGCACTGCCATGTTCATACAATTGCATTTGATATACCTTTTCCCTGTGGTCAAATACAATTGATGAATGGTAAAAATAGCAGGTAGATCCCGTCCAGTTATCAGAATAAGACCAGTGTGCGTAGGCAGTAGTGTAAACAGAGATAGTGAAGCAGAAGCATTAGTATTAGTTAATGTAATGGACACAGCAAGGCCATACAGTGCATTATAATCCCATGCCACCACAGTCAACCTGTTTGTGCACATCAGTTTCCATTCATTTTCAATACACCGTAAGTCTGCACAGAGTATTATAGACATCATGTGAATGAACCAAGGTGCACCTCAACATCATGATGATCAAATGAGTTGGTTCATATTGTTAATTGGTTATTAGCCCCAAATCCTCACAGGTTGTGTCTATAACCTGGTTATTTATTTGTATTAGGCTTACAACAGTTCTCAAAATCAGCCGGACCATTTGTCAGTCACTCTTCAAGCATCTATTAAAGTGATTTCTCCAGTGATATAGCAGCACAGCTTGATGGTTAGAAGCATGATAACTAGGTAAAGGCCTGCAAAAACCACACCAGAGTAGAATGGCCAATTATCAGGAGAGTTAGAGAAGCGGAGGAGGCTGGGACAGTGGCCCCAACTATTGCACCCAGCCAGGCAGACAGGCAGCGAGTCTGTTTGAATCTGCTGGATGAATGTGATGGGTACTCCTCTCTCTCTCCCCCCGCTCCAATTCATCGGGAGTGAGCAGTTAGAGCGGATTGTTTACTATAACCTTGTAATCAACCTGGCTGACAGCACACTATTACCCATGATAACAGCCCTAGCTGCAATTTGGGGACTGAAAGAAAAGCCCACCTCCTAGATGGAGCCCTTCTGATGCTGTACTGATAGAGCGCTGCCCTGTTCTCTTTCGCCCTAATTTGTTTTCAAGAACTGTGATTTACATTTCAGTTGGATTCCACCTTTTAATGTTGCAGCACAGGGACGAGAAGCAGGCCGGCGTTTCACCGGGGCTGAATGTTATTCCACATCTCCGGTTGCAGGGTTTCAAACGACGGCAGGAGCATTTCCACAGTCCTCAAGTGGAGAGGATTACAATTAAAAATCAAAAGGCGGCGTGTCCATCAAACGATCGCCCATAAACCTTTGTGTACCACTAAATAATGTGGGCTCAGCCAGTGAAGGGGCTGGCAGATGCAAAACGTTTTCCAGCTAATCATAATGTACTAGTGGCTGAGGCCCGCTCTCATTTGAATATTACGCAATGAGTGTTATTTCAGAGAAAAGGGCAGATTGCTAAAGAGCATGCAAATGTAAGTCATTTGGCAGCAGGTAAAAGAAAATCCATGCCCACCACTATTAAAACAATAGAGGGAGGCTTATTGCTAAGTTCAATTATCCTTTGCGGCGGTCCTTTGAAGTAGGGCGGCAGGTTATAGGAGCATCCCCCTTCCATTTGATGCACCCCTTCATGTTGTTACCATAGATTTCAGTTGGTGAACAGGTTTTCTAGACAGGTATGTATTGAAGCATAATGGTCTGTTTTATTCAGTATTCTGGTTTGGAATCCCCAAAACATTACTGTTGAACCAGGGGGGAAACTTGCATGGAGAAGAGATATCGTTTCACTGCCTACAGTAATAGGCCATATTACACAAATAACACACAGTCACCGCAACTACTTATTTACATTGAGACATCAATAGAGAGAGTGCAAGAGTGTGTGTGTTTTCTAAATGTGTTCTAAATAAATTATTAATTGAATGTGTTTCTAAGGTATTAGATTCATATCACTGATGCACAGTATGTTTATCTTGAATGACAAGTTGATTTTTGTTTTAGCTTCTTGTCATACATTATTTCTTTATTTTAATTCAATAGGCATTTGAACATACACAATGTAGGCTATATAAAGTAGTGTAACCTAGTACTGTATTGCCATGATAGTCCCCTTCATAGATCCTTAACATGCGTCTTGATCATGTGCTCTTCTTGTTATGCAATTTAGATTGTGTCATTTTACATAAACCATTGTTTATTCATTTTTTTCAATCGTCACTGAAATTATGTAAAACAACCTCTCAAAGCTTGCTCAGTTGTAATAAAATGCAGACTTCATGTTATTCAAATACCTTCAGTTACTCGAAGGCAAATTATATTCATTTAAATTAGAATTGCACTTAAATGTCACATGGGTTTATCAAAAATTATGAAATGTGTATTTATTGCATTAAACTGGATTGTAAAGCATGTTTGGGGGAAATAAAACGAGGAATATGCTCCTAGCAAGATTCACAGACTAATGAAAATGTAAATTGTAAACGTTTTTTTTATTATTATTATTCTCCCTTAAACAGACATGGCACCTGACGATTTGGTTCTTGAATAGAAACTGCCAACGAGACCGCAAGTAACAATTTACTTTTATTCAAGTGATTATATCAAACTATTAGCCGCAGTCAAAAACCTGTGGGTCATTCAACGGTCTACCAGATAATACAATCTCTTCAATACCTCTTGATAACAGCTCATAATTATATTCCCCAATGAATTAGCTTGTAGGAAGATAATACAACAACCGTTATTCAGGACGGAGAAGTCGAGAAATCACGCCTCGTGCGCCGTGATGGGAGAGGGAAAGAGGAGAAGAGCCTCTTGTAGGTTGTGTTATTCCGGGGCAAACCGTGGAGATTGCAAGGAGAGGGGAGAACAACTCGCCTACCTCATCAGACGCCTTTCTGGGAAGACAGCATTCGTGGTGCAAGTCAACATTGCAAGGACGTGCGTGAAGAAGTTGTTCGAACTCAATCAATGTGATAGGTCTATCTGTCGAGACAGTCGAGTGTTTAGTTAGTTCAGCTTCTCTCACACACAAAGTGAAGTGAAGATGGCTATTAGCAGTTAACTCACCTGACCATCTTTTAATAACATTGCAAGTATTTAGCATCTATAATGGTCAAAATATTGAACACCATCTGCCACAACACAAAAACTGTTTGTCTGTCACTTCCTGTATCAATAAAATTTGTATGCCAATAATGCAATGGCCAATCACAAAACAGATCATTAGTTACCAGGTAAATAGTAGCCTACAAAACACCTGTTTCCATACGCTTTAGAAAATCATAGAGCCCAGTAATAATGCTCATGAAATAATCTTACTGCAACATAAAACATAGCTTGTTTTAAAATGCGTTGTAAAAAGAAAAACATAAGCTGAGTCAATTAAAACGGGCAAGAATACATTCCTTTTCATTTTATATATATAGTCCTATGTCACAATATCAGTGCATGAAACATTAGATTGGTTACCTGTTCCAGATGTTAACTCTCCATTTGCCCAGCAGTTTTGTCCATATGTGTCTGCATTATGGCGATAAACAGAAGCATGTGCGTGTTGATGCTACTCAAGCATATGGGCATTTTACAAAAGGTTACCCCGAATAAATTGGGTTGAATGACAATCTGTTTGGGAGACGTGATCTAGGACCTACTATGGGAACTCACTGTAAGGATGCTACAATAAATATTTAGGTGTTACAACTTTTTGGTCACAGGGTCTTGGATCCCTTTCACAAGGGGCACCGCCAATAGAGTATGATAGAGTAGAGAAGGAGAAGTTATTGCCTGCAGTCAGCCACTCACTAAAACGAATTGTATTGTTGCAATCTCAAACAACATAAACAAGTAACAATTATAATCTAGACCGAGCGAGAGAGAGAGAGAGAGAGAGAGAGAGAGAGAGAGAGAGAGAGAGAGAGAGAGAGAGAGAGAGAGAGAGAGACTTTTGTTGGGTGTGCAATTTGTCTCCCAACTTTCCTTTCTGATGACCGGGAGAGATGGAAAGCTTATCAGCAAGTCATTTCAATGGACTTTATCATTTCTCTGAACTCCAGGGGTTTCTCCCCCCCCCTTCATCTCAACAATGCGCTATTCAATCAGCCACTGCCTATTGTTTATCTAAGCAGATCGTTCGGGATGTTATTTTTTTGGGGGGGGCTCATCAGATCATTGGCCGTAGTTCAGTCTTTCTGATTGATCCTTTGAAACTCAAACTCTTGTAAAGATTATGTTTACGTTTTTTAGAATGTATGTAGGATTCTCAGCATGTCTCCAAAGGATATTATTATATGTCTTCAGTATGAGTCTCAGATAGAAGGAATACGACTCTTAACTACAAGAGAGCAAGTGTTTTGATGAGTTGCTATTTGTTTGGTTTCATAAATATATTCTAATGATATTCTAATGTCAAAGGAATAGATTTGAACACTACAATATTGGTAGACATGATATACGTCTGTTGTATAGGCCTTTGCTCTGTCACTTGCACTTAGATAATGTCGATTTTATTTTTCCCCATGTCTTATAGTGACATCTAGTGGCCAAATAGTGAACTTTCTTCAAAATGTCCAATCAGACATTTGTATTTATTTTATTTATTTAACTAGGCAAGTCAGCTAAGAACAAATTCTTATTTACAATGACGGCCAACCCCGGCCAAATCCTCCCCTAACCCGGACGACGCTGGGCCAATTGTGCGCCGCCCTATGGGACTCCTGATCACTGCAGGTTGTGATACAGCCCCGGATTGAACCAGGATCTGTAGTGACGCCTCTAGCACTGAGATGCAGTGCCTTAGACTGCTGTACCTCTACTTTTTTGTTACTTTATTATTATTATTATTATTATTATTATTAATATTATTTATTTACTCCAGAAGTGGGATACGGCACTTTAGACCCCTTCTTCACTCTAATATTATCTTCTGGACATATGGATGGATGTGCTGTATGGATCTGTATATGGGCCTGGTCTCCTTAACCCCAGCCTCGGCCCCTCTTCATCATCTTTAACCACCATCTCACACACACACATCTTCCTCAATCCTCCAGCACAAATAACACCCTTCCTCTGATCCGCCTGTGTTTGCTCTCATCCAGAAGTTACCTTGATCATGACGCCCAGGGTTTTCAATTGATTAAAAACAACAGCAGCTGACGATGCTGTAATAATTCACCCAAACAAAGCTGCAGCCTGAATCAAGAGGGTCTGTGATGGGGGGGGAGGGAGGATGTGGCTGATGTCGCCGGTGCGTCGTGTTCTGAAGTGGGGCTAATTTATCCTTTGTGGGCCAGATCGGGAGGAGGGGAGGTTCAAAGACAACGTTGGAGCAACAACATTGTGTTTCATTATGAGGACTTGGGGTGCTTTGATGTGAAGCCACTCATGTAGCACCTGTAGCTTTGATAGTGAAGGTCACAGAGAAGGGTCGAGAGGGCTCACGGACCAAGGTACAGTATAGCCTGATGGGATAGCAGGGAGGGACACTGATTAGGCCCAAGAACAGGCCACTGGACAGGCCTGAAGTGGGAAAATCCATATTCATCTCTCCCTTCTTCATCTCTAATGAACATTTGTTTTTGATGCCGCATAATTCTGTGCCAATTTAATTGTTTCATTGGTAATTGGTCAGTCCTAGCAGTTGTACTTGTGATGTCAAATAACTGGCAAACGCCACCTCCAATTTGGTGGTGCTCCTTGAGGACATGATAACTCTTTCCTCGTGGTATTACAGGTGACGTGGTCAGTGATGAACTGAGGTTGAGGGATCCGTAAGGCCCTTTTAACTGGAGATAAAGCACTGCTTAGATAAATGTCTTCACCTTAACAAGGTTCTCTTTTCTCTAAGACTGACACTTTCTCTTAGTGTAAATAACCAGTGACACTTAGTCAAAGCAGCCCTTTGGTTTTGTCTTTACCATCGATGGTCCCTAACTCACCCCTTCGCTGGCCTTTCACTGGTTACGCTTTTGTTCTGCAACATAAAAGGAGAGAAGCAGGAAGGGGAGCTACATGGGGGGACTTTGAATTAACTGCTGATCAATATTATGCCCCATCTAGCAGTACGATAATGGGAAAGACGGATGCTCCATGGATCTGGAGAGCAGGTCATTGTGGTGTCGCTACATGTACAGTTCATGGGCTCTTACTTTTAGTTGACCCTGGAGCTGAGTTCAAGTGCTGTTCTGTTCAGTTGCCCGTCCAATTGTTACAGTCTGAATCTACTGTCTAATGACAACTTGTACCTCATGCTGTTCTATCTGGGCTGGGGATAGTTCTACCTCATGCTGTTCTGTTAGTCTGGCCTGGGGATGGTTTTACATCATGCTGTTCTGTTAGTCTGGCCTGGGGATGGTTCTACCTCAAGCTGTTCTGTTAGTCTGGGCTGGGGCTGGCTCCTGTTGAGATGGCCAAACACAGAGGTCATTAACAAATAAGCATTGAACCTATGTTTAGATCCTTCCATCTTCAGTAGGAGTGTTAGTCTTTACAAACCCAACCAGCAAGGAACAGCTAACATCCTACCCCTACTCCTTTATTACAACACTGTCTAGTCTAGTAGCGTGACTGGAGTGAAGATGTGTGCGGTGTGTGTGTGTGTGTGGCACCATTAGAGAAATATCAGTGTTATGTATCGCTCCTTTCACTCTGATGGGCAGAGCAGTGTGTTGCCTGCTGCAGAGTCTGTTGTTGGCTAAATCCTCCCAACAGCAGTCTGTGTAATCACACACCCCAATTAGCCCTGCTCTCCCTTTCTCCTTTTCTTTCCCCTGTTTCCTCTCCTCCGCCAACACAGCGGCCTCTCCTCTTCTCCTCGCTACACGCCGTAATTAGCTTTCATCAGGCGAAGCGTAGAACAGGAGAATGAAAAAGAGCACCTCAGCGACTCTCCTCCCTCTATCTCTCTCCTCGTATCATAATCACCCGCAATTTCAATCAGATGGATTTTTATCGCTGACACTAAGGAGAATTGGCCTTTGTCCCAGGAAACCCCCTCACAACCCCCTAAACCCCCCCTCTGAGTGGTTGCCTGGTGAAGCCATCACTTAGGGTGCCTGAAGGACACATTGTCTTCGGAATGAAAAGTATATTTTGTCACAGTGACTCACGGACCAACCAAGGTGTACAGTAAGAAATAAAGAATCTTCTTTGAGAGATAATCAGTCGCTTTTGGAGAAAAATGGTGGACACATTTGATTGAAAACCCCCATTTTACTCTGTCTGAATGTCTTTAGTAGATCCTAATGTATGTGCTTAGACAAACTGTCCTGTACTGCTCTGTTCTGTGGCTTAATGCTCTCAATCATCCCACCAGAACAGAGATGGTATTATTCATCAGAGATGTGTAAGACATGTCATCTGCTCCCCCAGATGTTGGATCAGGGAAGAGCTGTACTGTGCTGTACGCGTGCACCTCCTTAACTGTATTTCTCAGGTGCTTGTTAAGACAGCAGATGCTAAGGCAAATCAACCGTGTGTTTATCAGAGGAATTATTTTCTGGTGATCAGTGGAGGCTCCTAGAGGAGGAAGGGGATGACCATCCTACCCAGTGAATTTAATAAAAATAGTGAAACATTAAAAAAGTTTATCCTTTTTAGATAGAACTATAGTAAATATATCCACGTCACCAAATAATTGATTAAAACACACTGTTCAGCAATGAAGGTCTACAGTAGCCTCAACTGCATTCTGTGGGGTAGCACCATGGTGTAGCCAGCGGACAGCTGAATATTTCACTGTTTGTCACCTTGATTACACCAATTTTCTCTCGACCTGTGCACCTACGTTATAAACTATGATTTGTAGGCTAGGTTGTAGCAAGCTCATGATGGGTATAGGGCAAATATCGAGTGTCATGTAGTAGCCTAAACCTATCAATGTTACATTGAGCTGGGTGAATGGAATATGAATGACAATCATCCAATATGCTGTAATAGAAATAAGGCCATGCTCGTTAAAAAAATATAGTCCTCCCTAATCTTAAACGGCACCGACTGCCACTGCTGGTGAGGTACTGTTCAATAGTGTGACTGTTCACACAGGTAATGTTAAATTAGCACCATACTGTATTTTGGCGTTACACAGTGTACAGCTCCAGGAGGATAAGGTAGCAGCTAATCATTGTTCACCCATGCATGCGGACTGATTCTTAATAGTACCACTCTCTGTATTTGGCCGTGGTTGACATTTACTTGATAATGCGTGTTTAATCCTGTTCTGTTTCTGAGGCGATTTGCAGGTGGAACGAACAGAGACCTTCAGTATATAACCATAGAGGAGAAAAGACAGAGGAGAGAGGAGAGAGGAGAGAAGAGAGAGGAGAGATGAGAGGAGAGAGGATAGAAGACAAAGGAAAGAGGAGAGAAGACAGAGAAGAGAGAAGGGAGAGGAGAGAGATGAGAGAAGACAGAGGAGAGAAGACAGAGGAGAGAGGAGATGAGAGAGAAGAGAGAGGAGAGAGGAGAGAAGACAGAGGAGAGAGGAGAGAAGACAGAGGAGAGGAGAGGAGAGGAGAGGAGAGAGAGAGAGAGAGAGAGAGAGAGAGAGAGAGAGAGAGAGAGAGAGAGAGAGAGAGAGGAGAGAGAGGAGAGAGGAGAGAAGACAGAGGGGAGAGGGGAGAGGATAGAAGACGGAGGATAGAGGAGAGAGGAGGGTGAATAGAGAGGAGAGAGGAGAGAGAAGAGAGGAGAGAGAGGAGAGAAGAGAGGATAGAGGATAGAGGAGAGAGAAGAGAGAGGAGAGAGAGGAGAGAGAAGAGAGAGAAGAGAGAGAAGAGAGAGGATAGAGAGGACAGAGGAGAGAGAGGAGAGGAGAGAAGAGAGAAGAGAAGAGAAGAGAGGAGAGAGGACTGCATCTGGATTCCTCTCTCACTGACTCTATCTCTCCTTCTCTCTCTCTCGCTCTCTCTCTTCATCTCTCTCTCTCTCTCTCTCTCTCTCTCTCTCTCTCTCTCTCTCTCTCTCTCTCTCTCTCTCTCTCTCTCTCTCTCTCAATTCAATTAAATTCAATTTAAGGGCTTTAATGGCATGGGAAACATACAGTGGGGGAAAAAAGTATTTAGTCAGCCACCAATTGTGCAAGTTCTCCCACTTAAGAGGCCTGTAATTTTCATCATAGGTACACGTCAACTATGACAGACAAAATGAGAATTTTTTTCTCCAGAAAATCACATTGTAGGATTTTTAATTAATTTATTTGCAAATTATGGTGGAAAATAAGTATTTGGTCAATAACAAACGTTTCTCAGTACTTTGTTATATACTCTTTGTTGGCAATGACACAGGTCAAACGTTTTCTGTAAGTCTTCACAAGGTTTTCACACACTGTTGCTGGTATTTTGGCCCATTCCTCCATGCAGATCTCCTCTAGAGCAGTGATGTTTTGGGGCTGTCGCTGGGCAACACGGACTTTCAACTCCCTCCAAAGATTTTCTATGGGGTTGAGATCTGGAGACTGGCTAGGCCACTCCAAGACCATGAAATGCTTCTTACGAAGCGACTCCTTCGTTGCCCGGGCGGTCTGTTTGGGATCATTGTCATGCTGAAAGACCCAGCCACGTTTCATCTTCAATGCCCTTGCTGATGGAAGGAGGTTTTCACTCAAAATCTCACGATACATGGCCCCACTGATTCTTTCATTTACACGGATCAGTCGTCCTGGTCCCTTTGCAGACAAACAGCCCCAAAGCATGATGTTTCCACCCCCATGCTTCACAGTAGGTATGGTGTTCTTTGGATGCAACTCAGCATTCTTTGTCCTCCAAACACGACGAGTTGAGTTTTTACCAAAAAGTTATATTTTGGTTTCATCTGACCATATGACATTCTCCCAATCCTCTTCTGGATTATCCAAATGCACTCTAGCAAACTTCAGACGGGCCTGGACATGTACTGGCTTAAGCAGGGGGACACATCTGGCACTGCAGGATTTGAGTCCCTGGCGGCGTAGTGTGTTACTGATGGTAGGCTTTGTTACTTTGGTCCCAGCTCTCTGCAGGTCATTCACTAGGTCCCCCCGTGTGGTTCTGGGATTTTTGCTCACCGTTCTTGTGATCATTTTGACCCCACGGGGTGAGATCTTGCGTGGAGCCCCAGATCGAGGGAGATTATCAGTGGTCTTGTATGTCTTCCATTTCCTAATAATTGCTCCCACAGTTGATTTCTTCAAACCAAGCTGCTTACCTATTGCAGATTCAGTCTTCCCAGCCTGGTGCAGGTCTACAATTTTGTTTCTGGTGTCCTTTGACAGCTCTTTGGCCTTGGCCATAGTGGAGTTTGGAGTGTGACTGTTTGAGGTTGTGGACAGGTGTCTTTTATACTGATAACAAGTTCAAACAGGTACCATTAATACAGGTAACGAGTGGAGGACAGAGGAGCCTCTTAAAGAAGAAGTTACAGGTCTGTGAGAGCCAGAAATCTTGCTTGTTTGTAGGTGACCAAATACTTATTTTCTACCATAATTTGCAAATAAATTCATAAAAAATCCTACAATGTGATTTTCTGGATTTTTTTTCTCAATTTGTCTGTCATAGTTGACGTGTACCTATGATGAAAATTACAGGCCTCTCTCATCTTTTTAAGTGGGAGAACTTGCACAATTGGTGGCTGACTAAATACCTTTTTTTTCCCCACTGTATGTTTACATTGCCAAAGCAAGTGAAATCGATAATAAATAAACAATAAAAAAATGAACAGTAAACATTACACTCACAAAAGTTCCAAAAGAATAAAGACATTTCAAATGTCATATTATGTCAATATACAGTGTTGTAACGATGAGTAAATAGTACAAAAGGAAAAATAAATAAACATAAATATAGCGATGTGCAAATAGTTAAAGTACAAAAGGGAAAATAAATAAATATGGGTTGTATTTACAATGGTGTTTGTTCTTCACTGGTTGCCCTTTTCTTGTGGCAACAGACCACACATATTGCTGCTGTGATGGCACACTGTGGTATTTCACCCAATAGATATAGAAGTTTATCAAAATTGGATTTGTTTTCAAATTCTTTGTGGGTCTGTGTAATCTGAGGGAATAATGTGTCTGATATGGTCATACATTTGGCAGGAGGTTAGGAGGTGCAGCTCAGTTTCCACCTCATTTTGTGGGCAGCGTGCACATAGTCTGTCTTCTCTTGAGAGCCAGGTCTGCCTACGGCGGCCTTTCTCAATAGCAAGTACATAGTCAAAGCTTTCCTTAAGTTTGGGTCAGTCACAGTGGTCAGGTATTCTGCCACTGTGTACTCTCTGTTTAGGGCCAAATAGCATTCTAGTTTGCTCTGTTTCTTTGTTAATTCTTTCCAATGTGTCAAGTAATTATCTTTTGTTTTCTCATGATTCGGTTGGGTCTAATTGTGTTGCTGTCCTGGGGCTCTGTGGGGTCTGTTTGTGTTAGTGAACAGAGCCCCAGGACCAGCTTGCTTAGGGGACTCTTCTCCAGGTTTGCGAATCGCTTCCTTTTAGGTGGTTTTAGAATTGAATGGCTCTTTTCTGGATTTTGATAACTAGCGGGTATCGGCCTAATTCTGCCCTGCATGCATTATTTGGTTTTTTACGTTGTACACTGAGGATATTTTTGCAGAATTCTGCATGCAGAGTCTCAATTTGGTGTTTGTCCCATTTTGTGAATCCTTTGTTGGTGAGCGGATCCAAGACCTCACAACCATAAAGGGCAATGGGGTTCTATAACTGATTCAAGTATTTTTAGCCAGATCCTAATTGGTATGTTGAATTTTATGATCCTTTTGATGGCATAGAAGGCCCTTCTTGCCTTGTCTCTCAGATCATTCACAGCTTTGTGGAAGTTACCTGTGGCACTCTTGTTTAGGCCGAGGTATGTATAGTTTTTTGTGTGCTCTAGGATAACGGTGTCTAGATGGAATTTGTATTTGTGGTCCTGGCAACTGGACCTTTTTTGCAACACCATTAGTTTTGTCTTGCTGAGATTTACTGTCAGGGCCCAGGTCTGACAGAATCTGTGCAGAAGATCTAGGTGTTGTTCGAGGCCCTCCTTGGTTGGGGACAGAAGCACCAGATCATCAGCAAATAGTAGACATTTGGCTTCAGATTCTAGTAGGGTGAGGCCGGGTGCTGCAGACTGTTCTAGTGCCCTCACCAATTCGTTGATATATATGTTGAAGAGGATGGGGCTTAAGCTGCATCCCTGTCTCACCCCACGGTCTCTCTCGCTCTCCATCTCTCTCTCTCTCTCTCTCTCTCTCTCTCTCTCTCTCTCTCTCTCTCTCTCTCTCTCTCTCTCTCTCTCTCTCTCTCTCTCTCTCTCTCTCTCTCCATTTCACTTTCTCTTTCTCTCTATCTCTCCCCATCTTTCTCTCACCACCTGTTTGTTCTCTTATCTCTCCTTGTCTTGAATGAATCAATGAAGCCCTCGTTAGGCCTGGGACACTCATCAGTGGCTGCCTGCTCAGCACTGAGGGGATGGGGAGGACAGGTGAAACAGAGGGAAAGAAGGGATGGGGAGGACAGGGGAAACAGAGGGAAAGAAGGGATGGGGAGGACAGGGGAAACAGAGGGAAAGAAGGGATGGGGAGGACAGGGGGAACAGAGGGAAAGAAGGGATGGGGAGGACAGGGGAAACAGAGGGAAAGAAGGGATGGGGAGGACAGGGGGAAAGAAGGGATGGGGAGGACAGGGGGACAGAGGGAAAGAAGGGATGGGGAGGACAGGGGGACAGAGGGAAAGAAGGGATGGGGAGGACAGGGGAAACAGAGGGAAAGAAGGGACGGGGATGACAGGGGAAACAGAGGGAAAGAAGGGACGGGGATGACAGGGGAAACAGAGGGAAAGAAGGGATGGGGAGGACAGGGGGGACAGAGGGAAAGAAGGGATGGGGAGGACAGGGGGACAGAGGGAAAGAAGGGATGGGGATGACAGGGGAACAGAGGGAAAGAAGGGATGGGGAGGACAGGGGGACAGAGGGAAAGACGGGATGTGGAGACAGGGGAGATGGGAGGACAGGGGGGACAGAGGGAAAGAAGGGATGGGGAGGACAGGGGGACAGTGACAAAAAGTGAAAACGCAGCTCTTCTCATACCTGCATGTCCCATGTGGACCTTGCAAGCTGAAACCAATAAGCTTGGAGGTTCACAATGCAGCCGTATCTTAGGTCTGTAAGACACAGAACAGTCAAAACATAACACAAGTCAAAACGGAAAAAACTAAATTAAATACGACTAAAGAAGAATCAAACTTGTCATACAACATTAAGAATAATGTTATTACACTACTATGCAAATGAGCATTGCTTCAGGCTGGTGATCATGGTTGCTTATGTATGAGCAAATCTAAGATGCTTCTCCCGGTGTCTACAGAAGGAAATGATGCAGGATTCATTTGGACTTGTTTCACACCATGAATATGTATTTGAAATCAAGGAAAATATTACTGTTTTCATAATGATTTGTTATTTACACACAATTTCTATGGAATGATTAGCCTATTTTGAATAAGAAAGAGAAATGTCTTGGAAAAGTTTGTCAAAGTAAGGTAAAAAAAAAAGTAATAAGAGTTATTTCCTGCTGATGGTAATGGTGAAGAACAGACATGGATAGATAGACCGTTCAAGTGTTCATGTCTTTTGATGGTATTGCCTTATAGCGGAACAATGTTGGTAAAGAAACCCATAATGGGTTCAGAAACACATTAATAATGACACTTATTTTATGTATTTTAAATGATGATAGAGCACGTCTTGTGCAATTGGCATCCATTGTCTGTGTGGCGATTCAAAAGTGGGTATCTGGTATCTGTGAGACATCTTGCTGATTTTCTGGGTCACCTCTTTTAAAGGGGATACAGAAAGCAGGTAGGTTTTATCGATGGCCCTCCAGTGTACCCACCTCACATTAACCACACACCTGGCTCCTGCTCAGGTCAATGGAGATGAATTAGCCTGGGCCAGAAGCCAATGGCAGGACAGTGTGAGAGCTCTGAGAGAGTGTCGACCCCTTGCATGTGGGAACGGCTTCCGCCCTGCTTCAGACTCCTTTCTGGGCTGGCTACATAGAGCAGCTTATCCTCTTAATAAATAAACCTGGAACAGGGAATCCGAAAACACAGGGATCAGTGGTTGGATCCAGCTGGCATGCAGCTAGCTCTCCTCTACTCGCCGCGTTCCGCTCCTCTGTGGAACGAGGGAGGGATTATCCCTTTCACTTAGCGCCGCCGTTAATTTCTCATGCCAGGTTGAACTCCCAGAATGCACCAGGGGGATTGGCTGGCTGTCGACTCTCTCCCGACTTTCTTTGAGGCAGCTAGAATAGAGCAGGAGATGGAGATATAGAGTTTGCTCCTGTCTTTGATGCTGTTTTATACATTCACCCCACAAAGCCTTGGAGAGAGCGCTCTGAGACCAAGCATTCTCCAGTCTCAGCCCAACAACGTATGTCTCTGTTTTAAGTCATCGTTACAAAAAAAACATTTAAAAAGTGTTGGATCCCTGTTTTAACATATAATGCATCTGTTGTTTTGTTGCTCGAACCCAAGATTTCTTAAATCTGTTTTAAACCTGTCGTTAACAGCATAAAAACTTGTGTTGTGTCTCTAACAACATACTGTAGCGTAGAGACACTGTTGGAACTAGAGATGGCTTGGATGCCAATATACTCTCAAAGGACTAATAAAAGCATCCATGTTGGATCCCATGCTAGAGTTTGTCATCCAGCCCAGGATTGTATTCAGTCAGGAGAATTGTTAAAAACGTTGCAGATAGAGAGTTCTATACCATACAACACACTTCTGTTTGAACACACTGTAACGTTGCACCATGCAGGGCCTCTGTTCTCTTCCTGTTTTGTTGACATAGTGCCATCTTGGGCTCTACAAAGGGCCCAACCTGGCCTCAGGGCAATTCGTATTATTTAGGATGTATCCCTCCATTTAGTATGATATGTTATGTTACGTTACGTTACGAACGGAATAGTGGTCGTACAATATCATACGAATTGGATGACGTAACATATCATACATCTTGCAGGATGTCTAGTATTTTGCATCTTTCTTTGAGACCAGGCTGCTTGTTGCGTCATAACAACAAAGGTTAGGAGAGATTACATTGCAGGTTAGGAGAACTAAAGACAAAGGTTAAGAGAACTAACAACAAAGCAGTGGAAGCTCCTCAGAGGAGGAAGGGGAGGGCCATCCTACTCAATGAATTTCATAAAAATGTAAATAGTGAAACATAAAAAAAGTTTTCCTTTTTAGATAAAACTATACTAAATATATTCACGTCACCAAATAACTGATTAAAATTAAGGTCTAAAGTAGCCTCAACAGCACTCTGTAGGGTACCACCATGATGTAGCCAGAGGGCAGCTATTTTCCGTCCTCCTCTGGGTGCATTGACTTCAATACAAAACCTAGGAGGCTCATGGTTCTCACCCCCTTCCATAGACTTACACAGTAATTATGACGACTTCCAGAGGACGTCCTCCAACCTATCAGAGCTCTTGCAGCATGAACTGACATGTTGTCCATCCAATCAAAGGATCAGAAAATGAATCTAGTACTGAACTAATAAGCTACAGCTAGCTAGCACTGCAGTGTATAAAATGTGGTGAGTAGTTGTTTCAAAGAGAGAGAAAGACAATAGTTGAACAGTTTTGAACAAATTAATGTATTCCTGAATGAAGGAGAAGCAACAGAAAGAGTGAGAGATATTTTGTTGTATATTTATTTATTTCACTTTCGCTTCGTTTCTGTCTTAATTAACCAGACCATTATTCAATTTGTAAAGTAGCGGTACACAAAAATATGTTCCAAAGCTTACGTCTGTTTTAATGTGAAAGGGGTGAAGGGCCATGTTGTTTCTCTGTGAGATGAGACTAACCAGGACAAACCAGGTGAGAGGGGTGTGAGAGGGGAGAGGGAAAGAGGAGCGAGGGGGAATGGGATGGAGGATGAAGAATGAAGAATGAAGAATGGAGAGGGATAGTCAGCCTCTCTAACCTGGAGGTATATGGCACTGTGTTTCCCATCAACTCTAGGGCACGGCAGGAAATTACATTACTGTTCAGAAAGGCAGAAACGTACTACATATATAATATAGAGCCATATTATAAGGGCTATATGTATGATGAAAACCAGATTGTTCGTATCCTTGGCCCATGCTCATCAATAATACAGTCATACTACTGTAATAATGTGTTGTCAGTGATGATACTGTATTTTTATTTTACCTTGATACTTTGTTTCCTGTCTTCGTTTACTCAGCAGACTGGGGTTGTCTCTCAGTTCCCAGTGATTTTTCTCACCTTCCAGATGAAGCTAATGAGACTCAACGCTTTGTACCAGGAAATGGATTAGCCAAAGAATGAAGGTATCATGTTTATAAGCCTATTCAGCAACTTTCAGAGCTATTCACCACTGTCATATGATAATGGAGAGGGAAGATATATATTATTTTTTTCACAGTCTTATTTTTAACGAGTGTATGTTGGAACCATAGAAAAAGAGTTTGGACATCTCAGTGGGACAGCTTGGTTTGGACATCTCAGTGGGACAGCCTGGTTTGGACCTCTCAGTGGGACAGCCTGGTTTGGACATCTCAGTGGGACAGCCTGGTTTGGACCTCTCAGTGGGACAGCCTGGTTTGGACATCTCAGTGGGACAGCCTGGTTTGGACATCTCAGTGGGACAGCCTGGTTTGGACATCTCAGTGGGACAGCCTGGTTTGGACATCTCAGTGGGACAGCCTGGTTTGGACATCTCAGTGGGACAGCCTGGTTTGGACATCTCAGTGGGACAGCCTGGTTTGAATAAAGGCTAAATAAATAAAAACAAGTGTCACAAAAAAATCACACTGCCAAGAATGTACAGCACAAAATGTCTCAACCAATGCAAAAAAATATTATTTGATTTCTGATACTCTTCTCTTAGTCCTTTTCTCTCCTTGTCTGACCCTGCATGCTACCCAGTCCTTCTAGAAGCCTCTGGAAGTGTCTTCTCCTCTCTGTCAACCTTGGCACCTGAACGCAGCCAGCATCACAAGTGCCACGCTCCTTCTGACTCCCGTCTCCCCCCTGCTCGCCACCGCTCTCTCGCTAGCTCGCTGCTGACTGTTTGTTTAGGAATCTGGGCCCGAAAATTTTATTCCATCGACCATGCTCGCTATCAACACACAATTATCTGGGTTAATCATGTGGAACAGTGGCAAATTCACCTGGGGCTTAGGAACTAATGACATTCTCGTCTGGCCTGCTTTAGTGAAATGGCCTAGCACCTGCAGCAGAAACAGGGAGATTGCCAAAGAAAATGTGGTCTCATTTCGTCCTCCCTCCCCTCCCCTCCTCACCCCCAACACCACCAACCTCCCCCTCCCCCTGGCCTCCACCTTCCGATTCTCTTTCTCCTTCTCTCTCTCTCTCTCTTGCTCTATCTTTCTCTATCTCTATCTCTTTCTTTCTCTGTCTCTGTCTCTCTCTCTCTCTCTCTCTCTCTCTCTCTCTCTCTCCTCGCTGGCTCTCTCTCCACACCTATACTATCTGTCTCTCTCTTCCTCTCTCCTGTACATATTAATCTCTTTCAGGTTTCCCTCTATTGTTTTGTTTCTCTTGTCTCGCTTTTCATTCCACAGCTACAGAGACACTCCACTGTTTGTCTTCAAAGGCCAAACTAATGCCAGTCATATCAAATCAAATCAAATCAAATGTTATTTGTCACATGCTTCGGAAACAACAGGTGTAGACTAACAGTGAAATGCCCTTCCCAGCAATGCAGAGAGAAAAAAAGAGAAATAATATACAAATAATAACACAAGGAATAAATAGACAATGAGTAAAAATAACTTGGCTATATACACGGGGTACCAGTATCGAGTCTATGTGCAGTGGTACGACGTAATTGAGGTAGATATGTACATATAGGCAGGGATAAAGTAACTAGGCAACAGGATAAATAATAGACAGTAAGCAGCAGCTTATGTGATGAGTCAAAAGAGAGTGCAAAAAGAGTCAATGCAGATATTATGAGTAGCTATTGGTTAACTATTTAACGAACTATTTAGCAGTCTTATGGCTTGCGGGTAGAAGCTGTTCAGGGTCCTGTTGGTTCCAGACTTGGTGCATTGGTACCGCTTGCCATACGGTAGCAGAGAGAACAGTCTATGACTTGGGTGGCTGGAGTCTTTCACAATTTTTAGGGCCTTCCTCCACCTGGTATAGAGGTCCTGGTTGTCCACGATCAGCTCCTTTGTCTTTCTGATGTTGAAGGAGAGGTTGTTGTCCTGGCACCGCACTGCCAGGTCACTGACCTCCTTCCTATAGGCTGTCTCATCATCGTCGGTGATCAGGCCAACCACCATCCTGTCGTCAACAGCTTTAATGATGGTGTTGGAGTCGTGCTCGGCCACGCAGTCGTGGGTGAACAGGGAGTACAGGAGGGGACTAAGCACGCACCCTTGAGGGGCCCCCATTTTGAGGGTCAGCTTGGCGGATGTGTTGTTGCCTACCCTCACCACCTGGGGGCGGCCCGTCAGGAAGTCCAGGATCCAGTTGTAGAGGGAGATGTTCAGTCCCAGGGTCCTGAGCTTAGTGATGAGCTTTGAGGGCACTATGGTGTTGAACGCTGAGCTCTAGTCAATGAACAGCACTCTGACATAGGTGTTCCTCTTGTCCAGGTGGGAGAGGGCAGTGTGGAGTGCAATAGAGATTGTGTCATCTGTGGATCTGTTGGGGCGGTATGCGAATTAGAGTGGGTCCAGGGTTTCTGGGATGATGGTGTTGATGTGAGCCATGACCAGCCTTTCAAAGCATTTCATGGCTACAGTTGTGACTGCTACGGGTGATGGTCATTTAGACAGATTACCCTGGCGTTCTTGGGCACAGGGACTAGGGTGGTCTGCTTAAAACATGTAGGGATTACAGACTGGGTCATGAAGAGGATGAAAATGTCAGTGAAGACACTTGCCAGCTGGTCAGCGCATGCTCTGAGTACACGTCCTGGTAATCCGTCTGCCTTGTCCGGAACAGCTGGTACTCTCATGCATGGTTCAGTGTTGCTTGCCTCGAAGAGAGCATAGAAGGATTTTAGCTTGTCTGGTAGGCTCGCGTCTTTGGGAAGTGGCTGGGTTTCTCTTTGTAATCCTTGATAGTTTGCAAGCCATGTCACATCTGACGAGCATCAGAGCTGGCGTAATAGTCCTGTAGTGACGTGTTGACTGTTTGATGGCGGAGGTCATAGCGGGATTTCTTATAAGCGTCCGAATTAGTGTCCTGCTCCTTGAAAGCGGCAGCTCTAGCCTATAGCTCAGTGCGGATGTTGCCTGTAATCAATTGCTTCTGGTTGGGAAATTACGTCGTTGATGCACTTATTAATGAAGCTCTTGACTGATGTGGTAAACACCTCAATGTTATCTGATGAATCCCGGAACAAATTCCAGTCTCTGCTAGCGAAACAGTTCTGTAGCTTAGCATCCGCTTCATCAGACCACTTCCGTATTGAGCGCATCACTGGTACTTCCTGTTTTGCTTTTAAGCTGGAATCAGGAGGATAGCGTTATGGTCAGATTTACCAAATGGAGGGTGAGGTAGAGCTTTGCATACGTTTTTGTGTGTGGAGTAAAGGTGATCTAGAGTTTTTTCACCTCTAGTTGCACAGGTGACATGCTGGTAAAAATGAGGTAAGACGGATTTCAGTTTCCCTGCATTTAAATGACCACTAGGAGCACCGCCTCTGAATGTGCATTTTCTTGTTTGCTTATGGGCCTATACAGCTCGTCGAGTGTGGTCTTATTGCCAGCATTGGTTTGTGGTGGTAAATAGACAGCTATGAAAAATATAGAGGAAAACTCTCTTGGTAAATAGTATGGTCTGCAGCTTATCATGTCACGCCCTGGCTCTGGGGACTCTTATATGTTGAGCCAGGGTGTGGATTTTCTATGTGTGATTTTCTATGTTGTGTTCTAGTTCGTGTTTTCTATGTTGGCCAGAGTGGTTCCCAATCAGAGGCAGCTGATTCTTGTTGTCTCTGATTGGGAACCATACTTAGGCAGCCTGTTGGCACTAGTTATTTGTGGGATCTTGTTCTGTATAGGTTTGTGTTGGTGAACCTTTAGACTTCACGTATCGTTTTGTTGTTTGTGTAAAGTACTCATTAAAAGATGTACGCCTATCACGCTGCGCCTTGGTCCGGTTCCTATAACGATCGTGACATATCATGACCTATTCTAACTCAGATGAGCAAAACCTTGAGTCTTAATTAACATTGTTTTAACCACTCCTATGTAAATGGTAGATTATCTGACACTCAAGATGAAGGTCTGATCTCATTATTACTGAAACAGGATACAAGTGGAAAATATAAAGATCCAGTCCATTAAAAAAATTGGAGGCCCCTTACACTTCAGTGTTGTGATGCAAAAATTCTAGCAAAATGTATAGCGCATAGAATTAAAAAGGTATTGTCGGATATTATTCATTCTAATCAGACAAGTTTTTTTACAAGGAAGATACATTGGAGATAATATAAGGCAAGTATTGGAAACAATAGAACATTATGGAAAATTCGGAGAAACCAGGCATGCTATTCATAGCAGACTTCGAAAAGGCATTTGATAAAGTACGACTGGGGTTTGTATATAAATGCCTGGAGCATTTCAATTTTGGTGAATCTCTTATAAAATGGGTCAAAATCATCTATAGTAACCCTAGGTGTAAAATAGTAAATAATGGCTATTTCTCAGAAAATGTTAAACTGTCAAGAGGAGTGAAACAAGGTTGTCCACTATCGGCATATCTATTTATTGTGGCCATCGAGATGTTAGCTATTAAAATCAGATCCAACAATAATATCAGGGGATTAGAAATCCAGGGCTTAAAAACAAAGGTGTCATTGTGCGCTGATGATTCATGTTTTCTTTTAAATCCACAACTATAATCACTCCAGAGCCTCATAGAGGATCTAGATACATTTTCTAACCTCTCTGGATTACAACCAAATTATGACAAATGTACTATATTACGTATTGGATCAATAGAAAGTTTTACATTGCCATGTAGTTTACCAATAAAATGGTTTGATGGTGATGTGGATATACTCGGAATACATATCCCAAAGGAAATAAATGATCTCACTTCAATAAATTATAATAGAAAGTTAGCAAAAATAGATAAGATCTTGCTACCATGGAAAGGTGGGTGCCTGTCAATTTGTGGAAAAATCACCCTGATTAACTCTTTAGTATTATCCCAGTTTACCTATTTGCTTATGGTCTTGCCTACGCCTAGCGAACAGTTTTTAAATATATATGGAAAAAAAATATTCCATTTTATGTTCAAGAATGGCCTTTTTCCCTTTATTCAGATTACAACCACTCACTTTCAGTTATTTGAAAAGGAAATCATCTCCCAGATATCACTATTTCTAAAAAAAGCCATATAAAGTTGGTTGCAATTTCAATTGAATCCTCCAGAAACGACAGAACAAATAATGCAACAAATGTTGTGGTTAAACTCAAATATACTAATTAACAAAAAAACTTTTTTTTTTGACAAAATGTTTAATAAATGTATAATCTTTGTAAATGATATCATCGGTAGGACTGGTGGAGTTATGTCGAACATGCAGCTAACAAAAACATATGGAAATGTCTGCTCTACCCAAAATTACAACCAAATAATTGTAGCCATACCGCAAAAATGGAAGAGGAAAGTGGAAGGAGGAGAAAGTAAGGAACTTGTCTGTCGGCCTTGCATTAAAGAACATAATTGGTTAAGGAAAACTGTGATAAATAAAAAGGTATATCAGTTTCATTTAAGGACCAAAGGATTGACAGCCATCCCATATAGATTGCAAAATAGTTGGGAAGAGATTTTTGACGTACCGATCCCATGGCATAGTGTTTATGAACTGATACGCAAAACGACACCGGATTCAAAACTTAGAATCTTTCAATTTAAATTATTATATAAAATTCTTGCTACCAATAGAATGTTATTTATATGGGGGATACAATCTTCCCAGCTCTGCTGATTTTGCTGCGAAGAGACAGAATCATTAGATAATTTGTTTTGGTACTGTCCATTTGTAGCTTGTTTTTGGACACAGGTCCAGGAATGGCTAAAGGATTGCAATATTTACCTGGAGCTAACCCTGCAGATAGCACTACTGGGTGATCTGAAAAGTCATAGTCAATCGATCAATAACATAATAATACTATTAGCAAAAATGTTTATTTTCAATTCACAATCTGTAGAAACAATGAGAATAGAAAGGTTCAGAACTTTTGTAAGACATCACAGTAGAGTTGAAATATATATGGCAAATAGAAA
This sequence comes from Coregonus clupeaformis, assembly GCF_020615455.1. Classification (NCBI taxonomy): domain Eukaryota; kingdom Metazoa; phylum Chordata; class Actinopteri; order Salmoniformes; family Salmonidae; genus Coregonus; species Coregonus clupeaformis. The sequence goes on along the minus strand of NC_059211.1, from coordinate 61,850,710 downwards.
TCCTATATGGATGGTGTTAAAAGATAGATGGGAGGTGTTGAATGGAATTGAAGGATGGGACTAATAACAACTAACAACAAACAATAACAAGATAACTAATAATGTAGGCACGCTGTGTCCATAATAAGTGTATGGGTTGTAGGTTGGGAGCTTTTGTGAAGGAGCACAGTTAGAAAGATATGGCATATAGAAGCAAACCAGATGGACATCATGAAAATTATCATAGAGGTTGAGAGTAGAAGAAGTTCAGGAGAAAGAATAAACAAAATATAATTACTGTAAAATTGACTGTGTCCATAAAATGTAGATAGTGGGTATGGGCTGGAAGTAGAGGCCTAGGCGTTGTTGTTCACTAGTTTACTCCAAGTGGGGAAAGGGTGGCGGGGTTGGAAAGTAATAAAGGGGAATATATATATATTTTTAAAGGATATGTATGTGTATGTGTATGTGTATGTGTATGTGTATATATATATATATATGTATATGTATGTATGTGTGTATGTATGAATGTATATATGTGTATATGTATATGTATGTGTATACATTTACATTTACATTTACGTCATTTAGCAGACGCTCTTATCCAGAGCGACTTACAAATTGGTGCATTCACCCTATAGCCAGTGGGATAACCACTTTACAATATGTTTTTTTTTTTTTTTTTTTAGGGGGCGGGGGGGTAGAAGGATTACTTTATCCTATCCCAGGTATTCCTTAAAGAGGTGGGGTTTCAAATGTCTCCGGAAGGTGGTGAGTGACTCCGCTGTCCTGGCGTCGTGAGGGAGCTTGTTCCACCATTGGGGTGCCAGAGCAGCGAACAGTTTTGACTGGGCTGAGCGGGAACTATGCTTCCGCAGAGGAAGGGAGCCAGCAGGCCAGAGGTGGATGAACGCAATGCCCTCGGTTGGGTGTAGGGACTGATCAGAGCCTGAAGGTACAGAGGTGCCGATCCCCTCACAGCTCCATAGGCAAGCACCATGGTCTTGTAACAGATGCGAGCTTCAACTGGAAGCCAGTGGAGTGTGCGGAGGAGCGGGGTGACGTGAGAGAACTTGGGAAGGTTGAACACCAGACGGGCTGCGGCATTCTGGATGAGTTGTAGGGGTTTAATGGCACAGGCAGGGAGCCCAGCCAACAGCGAGTTGCAGTAATCCAGACGGGGAGATGACAAGTGCCTGGATTAGGACCTGTGCCGCTTCCTGTGTAAGGCAGGGTCGTACTCGCCGAATGTTGTAGAGCATGAACCTGCAGGATCGGGTCACCGCCTTGATGTTAGCGGAGAACGACAGGGTGTTGTCCAGGGTCACGCCAAGGCTCTTCGCACTCTGGGAGGAGGACACAACGGAGTTGTCAACCGTGATGGCGAGATCATGGAACGGGCAGTCCTTCCCCGGGAGGAAGAGCAGCTCCGTCTTGCCAAGGTTCAGCTTGAGGTGGTGATCCGTCATCCATACTGATATGTCTGCCAGACATGCAGAGATGCGATTCGCCACCTGGTTATCAGAAGGGGGAAAGGAGAAGATTAGTTGTGTATCGTCAGCGTAGCAATGATAGGAGAGGCCATGTGAGGATATGACAGAGCCAAGTGACTTGGTGTATAGGGAGAATAGGAGAGGGCCTAGAACTGAGCCCTGGGGGACACCAGTGGTGAGAGCACGTGGTGCGGAGACAGCTTCTCGCCACGCCACTTGGTAGGAGCGACTGGTCAGGTAGGACGCAATCCAGGAGAGAGCCGCGCCGGAGATGCCCAGCTCGGAGAGTATATGTATATGTATGTGTATATATATATATATAAACATGGGGGATTGGAAGTGATGCAGACAATTACATTGATGGAAGTTACAATCTATTTGCAATATTAAGCTGATCTACCCCAAAACAAACAAAAAATAATAATAATAATAACATTAGAGATCGCGCACCAGCTGTTGTTATCAAAGAGTCACACACCTCCCCCTTAACCTTACTCGAAGCTGCTGTTCGGCTGCTGACGATGCATAGAAAAACCAGCTAGATGTACACTACATTTTACATTTACATTTTACATTTAGCAGACGCTCTTATCCAGAGTGACTTACAGTTAGTGAGTGCATACATTTTCATACAGTCAAAAGTTTGGACACCCCTACTCATTCAAGGGTTTTTCTTTATTTGTACTATTTTTTACATTGTAGAATAATAGTGAAGACATCAAAACTATGAAATAACACATATGGAATCATGTAGTAAACAAAGAAGTGATAAACAAATTCAAATATATTTTATATTTGAGATTCTTCAAATAGCCACCCTTTGCCTTAATGACAGCTTTGCACACTCTTGGCATTCTCTCAACCAGCTTCAACTGGAATGCTTTTCCAACAGTCTTGAAGGAGTTCCCACATATGCTGAGCACTTCTTGGCTGCTTTTCCTTAACTCTACGATCCGACTCATCCCAAACCATCTCAATTGTGTTGAGGCCAGGTCATCTGATGCAGCACTTGGTAAAATAGCCCTTACACAGCCTGGAAGTGTGTTGGGTCATTGTCCTGTTGAAAAACAAATGATAGTCCCACTAAGCCCAAACCAGATGGGATGGTGTATCGCTGCAGAATTCTGTGGGAGCCATGCTGGTTAAGTGTGCCTTGAATTCTAAATAAATCACAGACAGTGTCACCAGCAAAGCACCCCCACACCATAACACCTCCTCCTCCATGCTTTACGGTGGGAAATACACATGCGGAGATCATCCGTTCACCCACACCGCATCTCACAATGACACAGCAGTTGGAACCAAAAATCTCCAATTTGGATTCCAGACCAAAGGACAAATTTCCACTGGTCTAATGTCCATTATTCATGTTTCTTGGCCCAAGCAGGTCTCTTCTTCTTATTGGTGTCCTTTAGTAGTGGTTTCTTTGCAGCAATTCGACCATGAAGGCCTGATTCACACAGTTCCCTCTGAACAGTTGATGTTGAGATGTGTCTATTACTTGAACTCTTTGAAGCATGTACACTGCTCAAAAAAATTAAGGGAACACTTAAACAACACATCCTAGATCTGAATGAATGAAATAATCTTATTAAATACTTTTTTCTTTACATAGTTGAATGTGCTGACAACAAAATCACACAAAAATTATCAATGGAAATCAAATTTATCAACCCATGGAGGTCTGGATTTGGAGTCAGCCTCAAAATTAAAGTGGAAAACCACACTACAGGCTGATCCAACTTTGATGTAATGTCCTTAAAACAAGTCAAAATGAGGCTCAGTAGTGTGTGTGGCCTCCACATGCCTGTATGACCTCCCTACAACGCCTGGGCATGCTCCTGATGAGGTGGCGGATGGTCTCCTGAGGGATCTCCTCCCAGACCTGGACTAAAGCATCCGCCAACTCCTGGACAGTCTGTGGTGCAACGTGGCGTTGGTGGATGGAGCGAGACATGATGTCCCAGATGTGCTCAATTGGATTCAGGTCTGGGGAATGGGCGGGCCAGTCCATAGCATCAATGCCTTCCTCTTGCAGGAACTGCTGACACACTCCAGCCACATGAGGTCTAGCATTGTCTTGCATTAGGAGGAACCCAGGGCCAACCGCACCCGCATATGGTCTCACAAGGGGTCTGAGGATCTCATCTCGGTACCTAATGGCAGTCAGGCTACCTCTGGCGAGCACATGGAGGGCTGTGCGGCCCCCCCAAAGAAATGCCACCCCACACCATGACTGACCCACCGCCAAACCGGTCATGCTGGAGGATGTTGCAGGCAGCAGAACGTTCTCCACGGCGTCTCCAGACTCTGTCACGTCTGTCACATGTGCTCAGTGTGAACCTGCTTTCATCTGTGAAGAGCACAGGGCGCCAGTGGTGAATTTGCCAATCTTGGTGTTCTCTGGCAAATGCCAAACGTCCTGCACGGTGTTGGGCTGTAAGCACAACCCCCACATGTGGACGTCGGGCCCTCATACCACCCTTATGGAGTCTGTTTCTGACCGTTTGAGCAGACACATGCACATTTGTGGCCTGCTGGAGGTCATTTTGCAGGGCTCTGGCAGTGCTCCTCCTGCTCCTCCTTGCACAAAGGCGGAGGTAGCGGTCCTGCTAATGGGTTGTTGCCCTCCTACGGCCTCCTCCACGTCTCCTGATGTACTGGCCTGTCTCCTGGTAGCGCCTCCATGCTCTGGACACTACGCTGACAGACACATCAAACCTTCTTGCCACAGCTCGCATTGATGTGCCATCCTGGATGAGCTGCACTACCTGAGCCACTTGTGTGGGTTGTAGACTCAGTCTCATGCTACCACTAGAGTGAAAGCAATGCCAGCATTCAAAAGTGACCAAAACATCAGTCAGGAAGCATAGGAACTGAGAAGTGGTCTGTGGTCACCACCTGCAGAACCACTTCTTTATTGGGGGTGTCTTGCTAATTGCCTATAATTTCCACCTGTTGTCTATTCCATTTGCACAACATCATGTGAAATGTATTGTCAATCAGTGTTGCTTCCTAAGTGGACAGTTTGATTTCACAGAAGTGTGATTGACTTGGAGTTACATTGTGTTGTTTAAGAGTTCCCTTTTTTTTTTAGCAGTGTATTTGGGCTGCAATTTCTGAGGCTGGTAACTCTAATGAACTTATCGTCTGCAGCAGAGGTAACTCTGGGTCTTCCTTTCCTGTGGTGGTCCTCATGAGAGCCAGTTTCATCATAGCGCTTGATGGTTTTTGCGACTGCACTTGAATAAACTTTAAAAGTTCTTGAAATGTTCCGTATTGACTGACCTTCATGTCTTCAAGTAATGACGGACTGTAGTTTCTCTTTGCTTATTTGAGCTGTTCTTGCCATAAAATGGCCTTGGTATTTTACCAAATAGGGCTATCTTCTGTATACCCCCCTACCTTGTCACAACACAACTGATTGGCTGAAACGCATTAAGAAGGAAATAAATTCCACAAATTAACTTTTAAGAAGGCACACCTGTTCATTGAAATGCATTCCAGGTGACTACCTCATGAAGCTGGTTGAGAGAATGCCAAGAGTGTGCAAAGCTGTCATCAAGGCAAAGGGTGGCTATTTGAAGAATCTCAAATATAAAATCTATTTTGATTTGTTTAACACTTTTTTGGTTACTACATGATTCCATATGTGTTATTTCATGGTTGTGATGTCTTCACTATTATTCTACAATGTAGAAAATAGCAAGAAACAAGATGTCACGCTCTGGCTCCGGGACTGTGTATTTTGAGCCAGGGTGTGTTCATTTGGTTGTGTTGTATTTGGTTGTGTTTCATTGTTTGGACGTGTGACTCCCAATCTGCGGTAACCAGTGTCAGCTGTCGGCTCGTTATCTCTGATTGGGAGCCATATTTAAACTGTCAGTGTTCACCTTAGTGTTGTGGGTTTTTGTTCCTTGTCAGTCATTGTAACGGAGGACTTCACGTTTCGTCATTGTTTGTTGTTTTCGTGTTTAGGCTTTAATTTAATAAAGTCATGTTCACCTTCAACGCGTGCGTATTGGTCCTCCTCATTAGACGATCGTGACAGAAAAACCCACCAAGATGGGACCAAGCAGTGTGTCCAGGAGCCGCCGCCAGGGAGATCCCTCACAGATCTCCTTCGCCCTGGACCGGGTCGAGCCGAGTGAGGAGGAGAAGGGCTTGACACTATGGCAGAAGGGCGAGAGGCTGGCGAGGGATATGGAGACCTGGTCCACGGGTAGGAGAGACGCCCCGAAAATTTTTAGGGGGGGGCTCACGACGTCGGACCAGCGGGAGGCCGCGATAGAGCGGTCCAGTGGGTTGCCGGAGAAGGCCGCCGGTTACGGGGGCCACTGGTCGAAGAGGGGATGGAGGAAGTAGAGGGCACGGCAGAGGTACTGGCGTGTGTTGCCAGTCCGGTCCGGCCCGTTCCAGATCCCGGTGTAGGACCAGTGGTGTGTGTCCCCAGTACAGTCCGGCCCATCCAAGCTTCCCGCACCAAGCCAGTGGTGTCAGCGGTGTTCGTCGTCAGTCCGGCACGGCCCGTGCCTGCTCTCCGCATCAAGCCTGTGGTGCGTCTCGTCAGCCCGGCTCTGCCCGTTCCTGCTCTCCGCACCAGGTCTGTGGTGCACGTCGCCAGCCCAGTCCGGCCCATTCCTGCCACTCGCACTCGAAGTCAAGGGTGCGAGTCGCCGGGATTCAGCCCATTCCTGCTACTCGCACCCGCCAAGCGGGTGCGAGTCGTCAGCCGATTCAGCCCATTCCTGCTACTCGCACCGGCCAAGGGGTGCGAGTCGTCAGCCGGATTCAGCCCATTCCTGCTACTCGCACCAAGCCAAGGGTGCGAGTCGTTCAGCCGGATTCAGCCCATTCCTGCTACTCGCACCAAGCCAAGGGTGCGAGTCGTCAGCCGGATTCAGCCCATTCCTGCTACTCGCACCCAAGCCAGGGATGCGAGTCTTCAGCCTGGTGAGGCCTGTTCCGGGCTCCACGCACGCAAGCAAAGGGTGCGTATCGTCTGCCAGGCCCGGTCCATTCCTGCCTCACGCGCCAAGCCAAGGGTGCGCGTCGGCAGTCCTGATCCAGCTAGCTGGGTCAGATTGGACTGGGCGCACTAGGGGATTGTAGAGAGAGGGTGGTGGTCAAGCCCCGGAGCCGGAGCCGCCTCCGAGGAGCAATACCCACCCAGCCCTTCCCTATTTGGGTGTAGGCGCGGTCGGAGTCCGCGCCTTTAGGGGGTACTGTCACGCTCTGGCTCCGGGACTGTGTATTTTGAGCCAGGGTGTGTTCATTTGGTTGTGTTGTATTTGGTTGTGTTTCATTGTTTGGTCTGGTGACTCCCAATCAGTGGTAACGAGTGTCAGCTGTCGGCTCGTTATCTCTGATTGGGAGCCATATTTAAACTGTCAGTGTTCACCTTAGTGTTGTGGGTTTTTGTTCCTTGTCAGTCATTGTAACGGAGGACTTCACGTTTCGTCATTGTTTGTTGTTTTCGTGTTTAGGCTTTAATTTAATAAAGTCATGTTCACCTTCAACGCTGCGCATTGGTCCTCCTCATTAGACGATCGTGACACAAGAAAAACACTGGAATGAGTAGGTGTGTCCAAACTTTTGACTGGTACTGTATATTATCCATGTCCTTGTTCAGCCATGACTCAGAGAAACAGAGGATATTACACTTCTTCAGGTCCCATTGATAGGATAGTCTCAAACGGAGCTCATCCAGTTTGTTCTCTAGTGATTGTACGTTCACCAATAGAACGGAGGGTAGAGGCTGTTTATTAACTCACCAACGTAGTCTCGTCAGGAAGCTCGTTTGCCTCTTTTGCGCCGTCTCTTCCTCTTTCGAGTCCCGGGGATTAGGGCCTGGTCAGGAATGAGCACTACATCCACAGCTGCTGACTCGTTGAAGTAGAAATCTTCATCCACATCGAGGTTAGTGATCACTGTTCTGATGTCCAGAAGCTGTTTTCGGTCATAGGAAATGATAGGGGAAATATTATGTACAAAAAAACACACAAAATAGCAGAATTGGTCAGGGGACCGTAAGTTGTCAGCTATCCACTGCAGCGTCATCTTGTAGATGCCCCAACCCAATACCTTACAGTACCTATTATCTTCATAATCATTATCATCACAGTCACAGAACACGTACACCACTGTACTGTAAGTCTGGAAAAACAGAAAACAGAAAAAGCCAATGTGCAAGAGGAGAGGAAGAGGAAGAGGAAGAGGAGGATGTGTTTGTGATGAAAGGAAGATGAAGAAATGTCTGTTGATGACAACGTGTCTATCACACTCACACACACGGACACACACACACAAACACACAAACACACGGACACACAGACACACAGACACACACACACAAACACACAAACATTGCAGACGGACAGTGAGTGAGCAGTGTGTTCTGTTCTCGCTGCATGATCAGGTGATGATTGAGTGCAGTCAGCAGATCTCTTTCTTTCTCTCTCTCTCTCTCCAACACCATCTTACAGCCTTCTATGATGTCATTTCAGACGACTTACAGGAAGCAGAACTCAATGCTCATAATTATATATCAATACCAACATATGTTTCCCATCACCGCTGCCATCCATGTGTGAAATGGGTGTCTGACTGTTGGGGGTCTCATTATACTGTGGAGGTATGTAGTGTAGCATAATGGATGATAGCTACACTGGTCACACTGACTAACATGGTTATTCTGATAGCTACACCTTTCTCTCTCTCCCTGGTCACACTGACTAACACGGTTATTCTGAAGATAATCTTGGGGCGAGGCACTTGAGATGTCGTAGGATTTTGCATACACCACAGACATTGGTTTTTGGTTGTATTTGAAAATGATTGTATATGATGCTAGGTGAGAATGGAATCCTTCCTTCCATTTGGACTGTGGTAGGTCAATATGGTTTGATTACTTATTCACTGAGCACTGCTCCGGACTGACTTGAATGAGTATCTTGTTGTTTTCCTGCTTTTGGGTCTATTTCATGTCTTTGTCATTAGATAAAGGCCAATACCAGGCAACTGCGAAGACTTGAGCCGTCATGAATACTTGGCTTACTTCCTGGTTAATTTCCTATTATGTCCAAATAAGGGCAAAGGTCAATGGGGGTGACAACCATTAGAGTGTTTAGCTCCGCTGGTGAGAGCCGGTCAATGGAGGGGACAGGGAAGCTAAACCCCACTTAGACAACAGCAGGATGCTCCGTTTAAATGACTGCATCTGCATTTAAGCTTCTGTTCACATACATATGGGTGCATACAGACACACACACACTGACTTGCGCGCGTGCACACACACACACACACACACACACGCTGTCAAAGAGAGAAATAATACGTGAATACCAAGTTTATACAGGGCCATGTCATTCTTCAAGGTAATTGTAACAGGCACCCAAAATAATCGAATTTGGAGCTTAAGGATGCATTTTAGTCCACATAAGGAACAGCTAGAGAACACTATAGGGAGCCCTGTCTTGTTGCTCCAAAGTCCATGACGTGGCTTAATAGTCTCACAGAATTCATAAGACGCCCCTGAAGGCTCCCATAATCTCTGCTTTTTTCCTTCTTAATAGGAGATAATACAAGTGTTGCGCCCGATGAATCAATATGCAACAGCGGCTTCAGTTTGATAATTAATACCGACGTTGGAAATAGATTTGTGTGCAGGTCTCATAGTCTGATGCTGGAGCTGGAGCTCCCTCTCTCTCTCTCTCTCTCTCTCTCTCTCTCTCTCTCTCTCTCTCTCTCTCTCTCTCTCTCTCTCTCTCTCTCTCTCTCTCTCTCTCTCTCTCTCTCTCTCTCTCTCTCTCTCTCTCTCTCTCTCTCTGTCTCTCTCTCTCTCTCTCTCTCTCTCTCTCTCTCTCTCTCTCTCTCTCTCTCTCTCTCCTCCTCCTCCCCGTGCCTCTCCACCCGCCAAGCCCTCGTTCCACGGTTCCAGACCCGTATCCACATCCCATTGAACTAATCTCATTTTTTCAATAGCGTTAATGCTTTGACTAAAGCCTGTTATCTCATTATGGGGCCCACGATGGGATTTGATGGAATCCTGACATCTGTATTCATTTGCCTCGAAATTAGTCTTGACACAAATTTAATGAAAAAACACTTGGAACAGTCAAGATTAGAAGTCAAGCCAAGTAGCTATCACAGAAGAGGGAAATGTCATTTATTTTTTGGTTTTGGTTCCATTTTTGGGAGGGTGGATTAATAATATTCTTTGACAATGTTTTTTATTTTGTCTTGTTTTTTGGGGTTTTGAGTTACTTCAATATTTTTTCATGTAAAAAAAGAGAAGACCTGCCGAGTGCCGACCTATGACCTATGACCTACGCCAATGATCATGTACCCTGTGCCATTCTGTTTTTATTGTATCACAATTCTCGATCCGACATGGACCCCAACCAATACTGAGATGAGAAGAGCGTTCCATCTCTGTATCGACAGCCACCTAAATTACCACCACCTCCTCCCCCCTCACTCCTCCCTCGCTCCTCTCTTCCCCCTAGTAGAGGTTGTATCAGTAGCACCACTGATAATTCCCTCAGTTTGAAAAAAGAGATGAAAGCGTTCATGGATGAAAGATATATTTTTCTCCCACCCTCTCTCTCTCTCTCTCTCTCTCTCTCTCTCTCTCTCTCTCTCTCTCTCACCCGTTCTCTCTTCCAGCACACTGTGTTGATCATTTTCTTTGGAAGAGGAGGAGGAGAGGGAGGAAGAGGGGGAAAAAATGAGAAATGGGAATGAGTGAGAGAGAGAGAGAAAAAAAAGGATCAGGCTTATGCCCATTTTGGTCTCCAAGGAGGAGGTGAGGGTGAAGGAGGTGGCGGTGTTGAAAACTAGCTAAATATAATCAGTTTACCTTCTCTAATCTACACATTGACCTAATGGAATAGTGTCCGATGGAAGAGAGGGATGGGAGCGAGGGAGGAAGAGAGAGAAGGAGGATGAGAGAGGGACAGATGAAGAAAAGCCGTCGTCTCTCAGGCTCATCCTCCCCTCCTAATGATAAGTGCTCCACAGTCAGGTATTTGTCCTCACAAGTCATTCTCCTCCTGGAGAGGTGAAAGGGACTGTCAAAGAAAAGGATGACAAGGGACCCGTGAACACAGACTAGATAGAGGGAGAGAAGAGGGGGAGAAAGAAAAAAGAGCAATGATAGCAATAGGATGAGAAGGTAAAAGGAGAGGTGGTGAGAGAGAGGTGGTGAGAGAGAGAGAGAGAGAGAGAGAGAGAGAGAGAGAAGAGAGAGATATATATATATATATAGAGAGAGAGAGAGATGGTGTGAGAGAGAGAGAGAGAGAGAGAGAGAGAGAGAGGGAGAGATGGGTAATAGGATTTACTGTAGATATCAATTGGCAGGTCAGAGCAGGACAAAAAGGTTCCCATGCCCTTCTCTTTACCCTGCTCCTCTCTTCCTCCTTCTTGGCACAATCCAGCCTACAGCCCCACATCTCTGCCAGGGCCAGTGTCATTTCTAACAGCTGCTTTTTAATCCACAGGATCTTCATTGACCCCCAGGAAAGAAGCAGAGGAGACAGGAAGAAAGGAGGAGAGGAAGAGAGGAGAGAGCAGGGCCAATCGGGGAGAGGGCCACAGAGCAATCCCAGACCTCATTATGAACACTGAAAGACCTGATGAGATAAAGAGGAGAAGAGTGAAGTAGGGGGGAGAAAAGGTGAGAGAGAGAGAGAGAGAGAGAGAGAGAGAGAGAGAGAGAGAGAGAGAGAGAGAGAGAGAGAGAGAGAGATGTAATGTTAGAAACAGAGCTAAATAAGAGGATGTGATCAGGATGAATAGAAAACAGTAATACAGCATGCAAGGGAGCAATGTGAAGAAAGTGCCATGGAAGAAAAATGATAGGACATGCTGTAGTGTAGAGTCCAACAAGTTATAAACATCAGATCTATTCATACACTTATGGATCAATCGCTGAAATCCATGAAGGATTTCTGAAGAGTGTGATTCTCCTCTATTCCTCATATTTATCATCCATCAGTCCAATATTTGTGTCTCTCCAGCTCCTAGACACTTCTATTCTTCCCTAGCCACCCGAGGGACAGTGAAGACATACAGCCTGCAGGCTACAGCTCCACAGACCCACACCAGACAGACAGAGCATGGGCTGTATGAGTACAGTACAACAGGGTCCAGCCGCCCAGCCTCATATTTATGGAAAACACTGGGTCTGGAGACTGGAGGCACGGGGGTCATAATTGTAGCCAAGGCAGGGGGCTTCAGCCTGGGGTCCTGATTCAGGTTAGAAGGTCCTGGATCTGGAGAGAGGGTAATTTCTTCTACTTGGCTGAGCAAAGGGATGAATAATTGTGGCCCCTGGGTGGGCCCTGAGGCCCTGGGCTGAGTGGACCAAACCAACTGGGAGGACAGGGTGTGTTTAGGGAGGATGTGGAGGATAGGAGGGAGGGGAACTATGTCATGATTGTACCCAATAATATGTGAGGGTGATTTACACTCACACACAAAAGCAAATCATGCAAGTATTGATTTGCTGCTTGTACAGGGCCAACCAAAGAGCTAAGGAGTATTTGTAGAAAATACATTTAACTTGAAAACAATCGTCTCCATTTTGTAATCTGTCATGTGACTTACATTTGATCCACCTATTTTCAGGGAGGGAGGGAGGGAGAGAGAGAGAGAGAGAGAGAGAGAGAGAGAGAGAGAGAGAGAGAGAGAGAGAGAGAGAGAGAGAGAGAGAGAGAGAGAGACTCTGCATGCAGAATATCCTCTGTGTACAACATAAACACCAAATAATGCATGCAGAGCAGAATTAGGCCGATACCCGTTAATGATCAAAATCCAGAAAAGAGCCGTTAAATTCTACGACCACCTAAAAGGAAGCGATTCCCAAACTTTCCATAACAAAGACATCACTTACAGAGACATGAACCTGGAGAAGAGTCCCCTAAGCAAGCTGGTCATGGGGCTCTGTTCACAAACACAAACAGACCCCACAGAGCTCCAGGACAGCAACACAATTAGACCCAACCAAATCATGAGAAAACAAAAAGATAATTACTTGACACATTGGAAAGGATTAACAAAAAACAGAGCAAACTAGAATGCTATTTGGCCCTAAACAGAGAGTACACAGTGGCAGAATACCTGACCACTGTGATTGACCCAAAATCAAGGAAAGTTTTAACTATGTACAGACTCAGTGAGCATAGCCTTGCTATTGAGAAAGGCCACCGTAGGCAGACCTGGCTCTCAAGAGATGACAGGCTATGTGCACACTGCCCACAAAATGAGGTGGAAACTGAGCTGCAATTCCTAACCTCCTGCCAAATGTATGACCATATTAGAGACACATATTTCTCTCAGATTACACAGACCCACAAAGAATTCGAAAACAAATCCAATTTTGATAAACTCCCATATCTATTGGGTGAAATACCACAGTGTGCAATCACAGCAGCAAGATTTGTGACCTGTTGCCACAAGAAAAGGGCAACCAGTGAAGAACAAACACCATTGTAAATACAACCAATATTTATTTATTTTCCCTTTTTGTACTTTAACTATTTGCACATCATTACAACACTGTATATAGACATAATGTGACACTTGAAATGTCTCTATTCCTTTGGAACTTTTGTGAGTGTAATTTTTACTGTTCATTTTATATTGTTTATTTCACTTTTGTTTATTGTCTATTTCACTTGCTTTGGCAATGTAAACATATGTTTCCCATGCCAATAAAACCCCTTGAATTGAATTGAACTGATAGAGCAAGACAAGAGAATGAGAGAACGAGAGAGAGAGAGAGAGAGAGAGAGAGAGAGAGACTTTATTGCTCTTGTAGTAATTGTTGTGGACAGTCCCATCTCTCAGGGACAGAGACCCAGGTGACAAGAGGGGACCAACAGCAGTGTGTGAGCAATCCTTGGGTGACAGTGACACATAACACTGAATCTGGAGGATGTTGGATTTTGGGGTGGGTGGGGGTTGGGGGGGCACATACTGGAAATGAATCTGCCAACAGAATCTCTTTTTCTGAAAAATAAAAGATTGAAAGCAAGAGATGACTGAATCAGGCTCTCATTAAAATCTCTCCCTTTTAAAACGAGCAGCTCGTGGCGGTGTGGGTTCAACGCAGGCGGGTGGTGATGGGGGGTGTAGGTAGGGGGTGGGGGGCACAGAAGTGAATGTGACAAGCTCAGGTGTAATTACACTCACCTTGTTCACAGCTCAGATTAGGAAGGGAGGAGGAAAGACATTAAAAGAAAAGAAAAACACACTGATGAGACACTTCACCTCTTCTCCTCTCCTCCTTTCCTCCCCCAGTCAGCCTCATCTCATCATTGTCTTACTGTCTCAGGCCCTAGCCACTGAGAGAGAACTCATAATGTTTGCCTTTTCCAATTATAAAGGTGTGATGGTGGGCTTTCTGTATCAGTTACTTTAATATGGAGTTAACCATACTGTACAGAAGAAGGAAAAAAACTGAAAATATATTATCTTTTGTTTGGTAAAAAAAAAAAAAGGCAATTGAATAAATTATCTCACATATTTCTTCTTTCCCCTTTTTAATCCCTCTGCTGTAATCAAATATGAACGATGCAACTTCACATTCGCTGTGATACGTCTGTTCCCATTGAAACGATATAAGCTCTCTGAGATGGCTTGAAGTATTTGGGTTAGAAATACTGTAAACAGCGTGTCTTTTTCCTACTTTACTACCGTTAAAGCAACACTGCTCTCTAGTGGTGCTAGTGGAACACAGCTATAGTTTCATTCAGATGTGTTACAGTTGATTAGGAACCCGCTGTCCCGTCCATCATGATTATCCCAATAGATAATGACAATCTAATTCATTACCCTCCATGACTGGACTGTCTGATAGAGTCCAGATCTGGTTGCAAAGAAGCAGTGGAATCAAATTTAGTCACAACTCCCAATGAGAGCGACTGATGCTTTTTTATTCAAAGTTAATCACAGTTGATTATTCCAAATGTATTTAATATAGTACATATGTATTACTCTGTGAGTCCCATGAGAGTTGACCACAGTATCAGTCACTACTGGCTCTTGTTATAGACTGAACATAGAGGTCTGGGCCTTTATGGCACAGGAGTCACCGTATGGTTTAATTCCCAACTTCCTCTCTGGCTGTTTCCCCCTCTGTCACTACACTGGCACTTTGTGATGGCACGTCTGCACTGTTCGTCCAATCAGGATGAAGAGCAGTGCAGCCAGCAGGAATAAGAAGACGGAGACGGGAGCAAACAGGAAGGAGAGGCCGTAGTGGACGCTGAGGTGGTAGACTGTTGGACATTGAGAGGAGTGTTGTCGCTGGGCAGCATAGCCCTCCAGAGAGTCCAGTACTTGGGTCCAGACTACATACATAATTACTACAACTAGGAGACATAGGCCTGGAGAGAGGAGAGGGGGAGGGGGGAGAGAGAGGGAGAGGGGGAGGGTGAGGGGGGAGAGAGAGGGGGAGGAAGAGGGGGGAGGGGGGGGGGATAGGGAAACATTTAAACTCAGTTAAACTTCATAGAACTTAAATGTGTCTCCTGATTTAACTTTGAGCTTCATGTAAAGTTGAGTGGACCCAACCATGGCTAGCAACTCATGATGGTCGTGTTCCCCTGCTCTGATCAGACGATGCATACATCAACCAACGGTTGCATGCCACGTCATCAACTGTGCCGCCGGGCACCAGATTGCTATAACATATGATGTGGTTAGCTGATACGTAAAAAGACCTATCCAGGCGTTGTAAGATCTGGCATGCGTCAGCAGTGGAACACCACCGATAACTCACCTCCAGTGAGCAAGAGTGCCCCGCCTACTTTGTAGAGCCTGTGGCTGGCCAATGGAGAGGCACAGATGATGACAAACCCACCAATCATAACATTGACCACACCCACTAGAAGGAAGACGCTCCAGAAGGCCCTGTAAACTGCAGCGTCTGGTGCCTGGTAATCCGTGGTTGGCTCAGAAGCAGAAAATGGGAATAGGTAGGTGGGCACACAGGTCTTTTGGTGTGGTTGATTGGCTTTGGGGAAAAAACCATTGTACTTTTATATTACAGTTCAGGTCATTCTTGGCATGCATCAATTAATATTGTCCGCTACAATATTTATATTTCATAAATCTGTGAAAATACCTCTCCTACTTACTGATCCAGAAGTGCCACACCGTGTCCTCCTCTCTCCTCCCCCTGAAGGAGCACCTCCAGAAGAGGCCCTGGTGGAAGAATGTCACAGTGTCCTGATCCTCCATCTCCTCCTTCTCAGGTCTGAAGGCCCCAGCCTCCCAGGCCTCTGAGGCCCCCCCAGGGCCACAGGTCTCCAAAGCCAGCAGCCAGTAGTCTGTCCCAAAGGAGAGCATCAGGGACAGGGCCCCCAAGCCCCCGAAGAACCCAGCTAGGAAGAGGAGCACACTCAACCTCTCAGCAGGAGACATGCCACTAGTGAGGCCTGTCTGTCTGTCTGTCTGTCTGTCTGTCTGTCTGTCTGTCTGTCTGTCTGTCTGTCTGTCTGTCTGTCTGTCTGTCTGTCTGTCTGTCTGTCTGTCTGTCAGTCGGTCAGTCTACCAGTGTGTCGGGTGGTCGCTCGGTCTGTCCGTCGTACTATCCTGCGTACTGTAGCAGACCTATCCCTGATTTCCATTAGTAGATCCTCACATACTTTGTCATAGGGGTGTGGCCAGGGGCAGAGCAAATTTAACCGTCCAATGACCATCCAATCGGAAGTATCGTGTTTGACATGGAGGCTTCTAAACAGGAGCTGGTTATTTATGCTCCCTGTATTCCCCAGCAACTCCCACTCACCAATCAGATGTTGTGGAGAGACCTGTGTGTGTGTGTGTGTGTGTGTGTGTGAGAGAGAGAGAGAGAGAGAGAGAGAGAGAGAGAGAGAGAGAGAGAGAGAGATGGTATAGAAATAAACACTGTCGTCATGAGTGTGAGACGTCCAGTGATACTGTTACAATGTTTTTATACACATAGAAATAGAAGGGGGTGTGTTGTAGTCAAAAGTGAAACGTCTACCGTCTGGCATTCAGACCTCTGATGGAATCCTTTATCTGAGTTTTGTAGCAACTGCTTTTGTCCCCACAATTCAACAAAAATGAATAAATGTCTTATAAAGCGTTCATTTTTCAAAATAGAAAAAAACATGATGGAGATACATTTACAGTGCATACTGTATACAGTATTCAGCAAATATTCACACCCTTTGATTTATTCCACATTTTGTTGTGTTATAGCCTGAATTCAAAATGGATTCAATCGATTTTTTTTCTCACACAGTACCCCATAATGACAAAGTAACATGTTTTTAGAAATTCTTGCACATTTATTGAAAATGAATTACAGAAATATCAAATGTACGTAAGTATTCACACTCCTGAGTCAATACATGTTAGAAACACCTTTGGCAGTGATTACAGCTGTATTTCTGGGTAAGAGCTTTGCACACCTGGATTGTACAATATTTGCACATTATTCTTTTCAAATTCAGTTGAAACTGTAACTAGGCCACTCAGGAACATTCAATGTCGTCTTGGTAAGCAACTCCAGTGTATATTTGGCCTTGTGTTTTAAGTTATTGTCCTGCTGAAAGGTGAATTTGTCTCCCAGTGTCTGTTGGAAAGCAGACTGAACCAGATTTTCCTCTAGGATTTTGCCTGAGCTTAGCTTTATTCCATGTATTTTTATCCTAAAAAACTCTGTAGTGGTACTCAGTGATGTGTTGTGTTGGATTTCCCCCAAACATAACGCTTTGTATTCAGGACATAAAGTTAATTTCTTTGCCACATTTTTTGCAATTTTACTTTAGTGCCTTATTGAAGCAGGATGCATGTTTTGGAATATTTTTATTCTGTACAGGCGTCCTCCTTTTCACTCTGTCGTTTAGGTTAGTATTGTGGAGTAACTACAATGTTGTTGATCCATCCTCAGTTTTCTCCTCTCACAGCCATTAAACTCTGTAACTGTTTTAAAGACACCATTGGCCTCGGGGTGAAATCCCTGAGCGGTTTCCTTCCTCTCTGGCAACTGTTAGGAAGAACGCCTGTATCTTTGTAGTGACTGGGTGTATTGATATACCATCCAAAGTGTAATTAATAACTTCACCAACCTCAAAGGGATATTCAATGTCTGCTTTTTTTTCACACATCTACCAATAGGTGCCCTTCTTTGCGAGCCATTGGAAAACCTCCCTGGTCTTTGTGGTTGAATCTGTGTTTGTAATTCACTGCACGACTGAAGGACCTTACAGATAATTGCATGTGTTGGGTACAGAGATGAGGTAGTCATTCATAAATCATGTTAAACACAATTATTGCATACAGAGTGAGTCCATGCAACTTATTATGTGACTGGTTAAGCAAATATTTACTCATGAACTTATTTAGGCTTGACATAACAAAGGGGTTGAATACTTAATGACTCAAGACATTTCAGCTTTTCATTTTTAATTCATTTGTAAAGATGTCTATAAACATAACTCCACTTTGACAATACGGGGGTATTACAGTGACACAAAATCTCAATTTAATCCATTTTAAATTCAGGCTGTAACATAGCAAAATGTGGAAAAGGTCAAGGGGTGTGAATACTTTCTGAAGGCACATCTTAAATATCCAATATATTTTCATATTATTATACCCATTACACTAAAAATACAAATATTAATACAAAGATTTTACAGATATTTTAAAGTGGTTTTATAAATGAGAGGATGTCATACTATCTATCATTGAGGTTCATAGTTTCTGACTCACTACGGTCCCTGATCTGTTCAGAGAGCATGTTCATCCTGCACTATAATATGATATGTCCAAACTGTAACACCCTGCCTGGTCAGCTGGCCTGCTCTTCCTTCACCTGGCCCCAGTCTTTCTCCTCCGGTGCTTTGGTTCTCACGGGGTGGGAGGAGTGTGAGAGCCCCTGGAAGACTGCCTTAGGAGGGGGTTCTGTGTCCCTGGCCCCCTGGTGTCCTGATGCTCTGGAACCCAGCCTGGAGGTGGAAGCAGAGGAGTATCCAGAACCTCTTAACCAGGCTCCTGGTCCCTGAGACCAGGGTCACCCCTCTCAGAGAGCTTACAACGTGGGGAAGGGTCTGGATCTTTCCTGGCTCTGGTGATCTGACGACCAGACCCCAGACGCCGAGGTTGCAATATGTATGTCACTGTGTATAATATTTACATACACTGTACATGTGTATTACATTTAGTTCCATACAGTTTAAACAGATCAGGTCATCCATCAGTTGTCTCATATCTCATTGTTAAGGTTTCATAAACAAATGTTTGTGTGTGTTTACAGTACAATAGTTTTCATAATATTTAAAACTAACCTTACACATTTTTACCAATGTTGCAAGCAGCACTAGAGGGTGATTTCAAATGGCCCAAGTATCCGAGGGTAGTCCATGGTGAAAACGGGGAGATTCACTTTCTCTGGATCTAGGAATGCTTGTGGCCCATCGTGGAGGGCTTTGTCAGAAACAACTCAATGATGTACAGTTGAAGTTGGAAGTTTACATAAACCTTAGCCAAATACATTTAAACTCAGTTTTTCACAATTCCTGACATTTAATCCTAGTAAAAAGTCCCTGTCTTAGGTCAGTCAGGTTCACCATTTTATTTTAAGAATGTGAAATAATAGTAGAGAGAATGATTTATTTCAGCTTTTATTTCTTTCATCACATTCCCAGTAGGTCAGAAGTTTACATACACTCAATTAGTATTTGGTATCATTGCCTTTAAATTGTTTAACTTGGGTCAAATGTTTCGGGTAGCCTTCCACAAGCTTCCCACAATAAGTTGGGTGAATTTTGGCCCATTCCTCCTGACAGAGCTGGTGTAACTGAGTCAGATTTCTAGGCCTCCTTGCTCGCACACGCTTTTTCAGTTCTGCCCACAAATGTTCTATAGGATTGAGGTCAGGGCTTTGTGATGGCCACTCCAATACCTTGACTTTGTTGTCCTTAAGGCATTTTGCCACAACTTTGGAAGTATGCTTGGGGTCATTGTGCATTTGGAAGACCAATTTGCGACCAAGCTTTAACTTCCTGACTGATGTCTTGAGATGTTGCTTCAATATATCCACATAATTCTCCTTCCTCATGATGCCATCTATTTTGTGAGGTGCACCAGTCCCTCCTGCAGCAAAGCACCCCCACAGCATGATGCTGCCACCCCCGTGCTTCACGGTTGGGATGGTGTTCTTCGGCTTGCAAGCTACCCCCTTTTTCCTCCAAACATAACGATGGTCATTATGGCCAAACAGTTTCATCAGACCAGAGGACATTTCTCAAAAAAGTACGATCTTTGTCCCCATGTGCAGTTGCAAACCATAGTCTGGTTTTTTTATGGCGGTTTTGGAGCGGTGGCTTCTTCCTTGCTGAGCGGCCTTTCAGGTTATGTCGATATAGGACTCATTTTGAAGGTAGGCCTTGAAATACATCCACAGGTACACCTCCAATTGACTCAAATTATGTCAATTAGCCTATCAGAAGCTTCTAAAGCCATGACATCATTTTCTGGAACTTTCCAAGCTGTTTAAAGGCACAGTCAACTTAGTGTATGTAAACTTCTGACCCACTGGAATTGTGATACAGTGAATTATAAGTGAAATAATCTGTCTGTAAACAATTGTTGGAAAAATTACTTGCGTCATGCACAAAGTAGATGTCCTAACCGACTTGCCAAAACTATAGTTTGTTAACAAGAAATGTGTGGAGTGGTTGAAAAAATAGTTTTAATGACTCCAACCTAAGTGTATGTAAATTTCCGACTTCAACTGTATCAAGGTTCAGTCATTGATAGACCTATCAAATGTTGACATAAGTTATGTCCATCCAATGGAATGTCAATATGAAAATAAATAATGTGCATGACATAATTATGCACAATAAAGTTGCCTTTCTAACATTATCGCTGCCATGTCTGTCACTCCGTATGAAAATATGATAGACTACAAGGTTACTTTAGGAGGTGCTCCCCACCTAAGTTTATTAGCTTTCTAGTGCTGTAGGCTAGCTCAGAAAGCACAGGAGCTTGGCTGAATACAAAAACACCAATTCCTTGAGTTCACTTTGCTGAAGAAAATGTTCATACTATTCAAATCATATTGTTTGTCAGTTTTAAAGGGAAATGATTACAGCATAATACATCATTATCAATCACAGATAAACACAGTACACTCTTAGAAAAAAGGCTTACAAAAGGGTTCTTCAGCTGTCCCCATAGGAGAACCCTTTTTGGTTCCTGGTAGAACCCTTTTGGGCTCCAAAAGGGTTCTACCTGGAACCAAAAGGGTTCTACCTGGAACCAAAAATTGTTATTCAAAGGGCTATTCTATGGGAACAGCCGAAGAAGCCTTTTAGGTTCTAGATAGCACCTTTTCTTCTGAGTGTAGAGACCACAAAATTTGAAAGCTGCAATTGCAAACTGTGGCCACATGTTGGTAGTACAGCTTTACCTAACTGTGAACGGAAGAAGAACGCATATATAGTAATAAGCAGTGATATGCTCAGATAATGACATATGATAACATTTGAAATGACTGTAATAATGACTGTCTATGCAGGGCAGGAACATAATGCTGGACCACGCTGGTAGCCAAGATGTTGCAAAGATAGACTTAAAACCAGGATTTAGCCTTCCTACAGGATTTAGCCAGGATTCATCCCAGGCCTGACTGACCTACAGCATCCCTCAGCCATGAGAGAGTGCAGACATTTTTATTTGAGATAGATCACTTTTATAATAATAATAATAATAATAATAATATATGCCATTTAGCGGACACTTTTATCCATGTAAGTGTATTTGTATAAGTTCAATCATAGCATAGACTCATATCTTCACCTTCCATCAGTAGAGGATGCCTGGTTGTTCTTTCAAAAGTAATTTCCTCTCAATCTTAAATAAACATGCCCCATTCAAAAAATACAGAACTAAGAACAGATATAGCCCCTGGTTCTCCTCAGACTTGACTGCCCTTGACCAGCACAAAAACATCCTGTGGCATACTGCATTAGCATCGAATAGCCCCCGCGATATGCAACTTTTCAGGGAAGTTAGGAACCAATATACACAAGCAGTTAGGAAAGAAAAGGCTAGCTTTTTCAAACAGAAATGTGCATCCTGTAGTACTAACTCCAAAAAAATGGCTTCCTCCTCCCAGCTGCCTACTGCACTGAGGCTAGGAAACACTATCACCACTGATAAATCTACAATAATCGAGAATTTCAACAAGCATTTTGCTACGGATGGCCATGCTTTCCACCTGGCTACCACTACCCCGGCCACCAGCTCTGCACCCTGGACCCTTTCTTTCTAAAACTAGCCGCCGACATTTTCGCAACCCCTATTACTAGCCTGCTCAACCTCTCTTTCGTAACGTCTGAGATCCCCAGAGATTGGAATGCTGCCGTGGTCATCCCCCTCTTCAAAGGGGGTGACACTCTAGATCCAAACTGTTACAGACCTATATCCATCCTGCCCTGCCTTTCGAAAGTTTTTGAAAGCCAAGTTAGCAAACAGATCACCGACCATTTCGAATCCCACCGTACCTTCTCCGCTATGCAATCCGGTTTCCGAGCTGGTCATGGGTGCACCTCAGCCACGCTCAAGGTCCTAAACGATATTATAACCGCGATCGATAATAGACAGTACTGTGCAGCCGTCTTCATCGACCTGGCCAAGGCTTTCGACTCTGTCAACCACTGCATTCTTATTGGCAGACTAAATAGCCTTGGTTTCTCAAATGACTGCCTCGCCTGGTTCACCAACTACTTCTCAGATAGAGTTCAATGTGTCAAATCGAAGGGCCTGTTGTCTAGACCTATGGCAGTCTCTATGGGGGTGCCACAGGGTTCAATTCTTGGGCCGAATCTTTTCTCTGTGTATATCAATGATGTCGCTCTTGCTGCTGGTGACTCTCAGATCCACCTCTACGCAGACGACACCATTTTGTATACATCTGGCCCTTCATTGGACACTGTGTTAACAAACCTCCAAACGAGCTTCAATGCCATACAACGCTCCTTCAGTAGCCTCCAACTGCTCTTAAACACTAGTAAAACAAAATGCATGCTCTTCAATCGAACGCTGCTGGCACCCACCCACCCGACTAGAATCACTACTCTCGAGGGGTCTGACCTAGAGTATGTGGACAACTACAAATACCTAGGTGTCTGGTTAGACTGTAAACTCTCCTTCCAGACTCACATTAAGCATCTCCAATCCAAAGTTAAATCTAGAATTGGCTTCCTATTTCGCAACAATGCCTCCTTCACTCATGCTGCCAAACATGCCCTCGTAAAACTGACTATCCTACCGATCCTTGACTTCGGCGATGTCATTTACAAAATAGCCTCCAACACTCCACTCAGCAAATTGGATGTAGTCTATCACAGTGCCATCCGTTTTGTCACCAAAGCCCCATATACTACCCACCACTGTGACCTGTACGCTCTTGTTGGCTGGTCCTCACTACATATTCGCCGCCAAACCCACTGGCTCCAGGCCATCTATAAATCACTGCTAGGCAAATCCCTGCCTTATCTTAGCTCATTGGTCACCATAGCAACACCCACCCGTAGTATGCACTCCAGCAGGTATATCTCACTGGTCATCCCCAAAGCCAACACCTCCTTTGGCCGCCATTCCTTCCAGTTCTCTGCTGCCAATGACTGGAACGAATTGCAAAAATCTCTGAAGCTGGAGACTCTTATCTCCCTCACTAACTTTAAGCATCAGTTGTCAAAGCACCTTACCGATCACTGCACCTGTACACAGCCCATCTGAAATTAGCCCACCCAACTACCTCATCCCCATATTGTTATTTATTTTGCTCATTTGCACCCCAGTATCTCTATTTGCACATCATATCTTGCACATCTATCATTCCAGTGTTAATACTAATTGTAATTATTTTGCACTATGGCCTATTTATTGCCTTACCTCCATAACTTGCTACATTTGAACACACTGTATATATATTTTCTGTTGTATTTTTGACTTTATGTTTTATTAAACTCTGTGTTGTTGTTTTTATCGCACTGCTTTGCATTATCTTGGCCAGGTCGCAGTTGTAAATGAGAACCTGTTCTCAACTGGCTTACCTGGTTAAATAAAGGTGAAATAAAAAAAATAAATAAAAAAAATTATTGTTCTGTAGCCTGGTTTTCCCCAATCATTGTGACCATCATGTCATTGATTTCTGTTCTGCTCTGAATCTAAATATAGTTCTTCATCATGCCTTTTATTGGTCATTCCAAAATAAAAAATTTCTTAAACCCATTTGGTCTTTTTCCCAGCACACTGTACAAGGAAAGATGTAGCCTATCATGATTTATTGAAAATAGATTTATTTTCAATAAAGTTGTATTTTCCGTTGCATTTATCTTATTTCATTGTAGCGTCCTTCTGAACGTGCCCCAGACTCAAGTAGGGGGAGGTTCCTTTTGATGAAGTTGCAACGTCACATGATACAATGTAGCCGAGAGGCAGCGCGAGATCACACTGCGGAGTGCACAGACAGGCTGGAAACAAACGTAACAAGCGAGCACCCCAACGTCAACACCAACGGCTGTCTCTTTCCCACCAAATGAATTGTCATCAAACGTCGTAGAAAGGTTTGTGTCTTCAACTTGAAATGCAGTTATCTGGTTAGCTGGAGAGGCAGGAAAGGTCGCCATGAGAAGGTTAGCATAGTAGCTAATTTGCTCATTTAATTGTTTACACCTCCTTGAAAAAAGCTTCAACTTCGAAGTTGTCTTTTTCTCTGTATAGTCAGTTATCACCCATATGGTTTTCATTTATTGTGGTCTACAGCTAGTTATTGCCAATGATACGTTTAGGTATAAACACCACCTGCAACTTAGGCTAGTCATCTTATTTTCACACAATGTTTTCATATGCGCACTCTGCCTCCAAAGACCAACACATACGGGTCTTTTAATGTCGCTGGACATTCTATTCTTTCCAAGGTATCCTATGTATTCTTTCCTAGTATTTTATGACTATGTATCTGCAGTCAGGCTGTGAAATGATATCCATAGCCCACTGAGTGCCTGCCTCTGTGTTTATCCACTTAAACACTCTTGGTCCATGATAAACCATATTCTAGTATTTTATTAAATAATCTATTAGCATGAAATGTTCTCAGCTAACATTCATTATCATCATGACTGGTTCTTGGCATTGCCAGGGTAACACTGTAAGTACAAATCTATGACGACTGTGTTTTGTGTTGGCTGATCTTGAATGGTGGAGTAAGGGGGTTCTAGCTACTGAAAGTGGCAGTGGTGGGTTATATAAGCCTGTTGGGAGAGTGGTGGTGCGGTTGACAGCCCTTTCCTAGGAGCCTCAGTTAGTTCCACATGGCTAAAATGACAACAAGCTGTGCCATGTGTCAGCTATACAGGCCAGATGGGTGCATTATTTAACATTCTGTCTATCTCAGCCTCATCATCACCACCTGTGCAGTCTTCTACCAACGCTTTAACTGTAACTCTGTTTTCTTTTAGCTCTGTTTTCTTGTAAGATTACTATTGTTTATTTTATGCATTTGTCCTGTGTGTGTGTGTGTGTGATCAGTATCAACACAGCCACTGTAATTGTATTGTAAATCATCCCGTTGTGACACAGGCTGAACTGGACAGTGAGTGTCCAGAATAGTTAATTATGAACCAGTGAAACCTCATCAAAATTATTTATCACTATTCATCCTCAGCAGTTTTGTCTCTGACCTGGAACTGAGAGTGTAAATGGTGTATATGCAGGGCTCCCTTGTAAAAGAGACCTTGGTCTCAATGGGACTCCCTGCTAAAATAAAGGTGAAATAAAAAAGCACAACACTGGCCTCAGCTACAGGCTTACCCACACAGGCTCTTATCACACAGCTTGTTGAAATTGGGGAGGACGGGCTCATAGTAATGGCTGGAACGGAATAAATGGAATGGTATCAAATTCATCAAACACATGGTTGCCATGTATTTGATACCATTCCATTCACTTTAGCCATTATTATGAGCTGTCCTCCCTTCAGTAGCCTCCTGTGCTGAGAACCCAGTGTCTCTGTCCCATCACAGCACTCAACTATACCCTAGTATGTTTTGCACTACTTTTGACCAGGGCCCATAGTACACTATATAAGGAATAGGGTGCATTTCGGTTCACTAGGGAGTAGGGTGCTGTTTCGGACACAGCCTTTGTAATGCTGGATTAGCTCAGTCTCACATGGACCAAAGTGGAGATACTGTATGTTGGTGGAGATATGAAAGGAAGAATTCATGACCAAGAACATGACCAAGTTGTTAGGGTTGGCAGTGAAAAATGACATCTGTTTGAGAGGCATACTTCAGTGCATGGCCAGAGGTGTTGGTCCTTAGCTGCTTTTGCTGTGTGCTAATTTGCATAAAGAATGACATTAGCATGATTTAATAATAATTCATTCAACTTTTATAGTGCTATTCATTACATAACAAATCTCAAAGTGCTTTAAAGCCCAAAAAAACAAAAGACAAGCAATTTAGAAAAACGACACCATTCATGAGATGGACAGTCATAGCTTGAGTGAGTGGTTATCTGAGTTGATGACTACTACAAACCACTATCTGAGGTCGTAAAGGCAGACTCAGTCAGTAGTTTCCTGGTAGGAGCCATCAGAGCCAAGGTCAAGGGGAGGGGACATGCTCATTGATTGAGAGGAAGCTTACGCGACCAGGCATGTGGAAGATCTGGAAAGACCAGGAACCGTTTCTGAGACTACTCCCAGTTGGCTTGACTAGGCTATTGCTCACAAGATTCTAGTGATTTGGAAACAACTACAGTACTAGATTGTACTAAGTATGGCACTGTAGTTTTGAGATTCAATATAGTAGCTAGCTACCTCTCTCTCGCATGCACACATGCGAGTGCACAGGCAGACCCTGAGGCCACAGTGTATGTATGGGGGAGTGCTGTGACTCAGCAATGGGATTTTTCTCCCACTGGGCTCAGAGGGCAACCAGGAGCCTGTTGATTCATCCTACTCTCTCTATCTCTCTCTGTTTCTCTGTCTATCTCTCTCTCCAACGCTCAACAAACAACACTCACTCTGTAAACAAGCTCAGAGAAGACACTCTTATTAACATTCATATCAGTATTAAACACAGTGAACCTGACACACACACAGCCAGTTGAATGCTCTGCCTACTCTGTTGCTCTTACAAGCCAATAATAGCTTCCCACAGAAACACACATTCAATCAGGCCCATGCATGTTGCATCATACGATGCTCCTGGAACACGCTACACTCAACTCCTCTGCACTCTCATGTTATCATTCACTCTTCTCCAACACAGGTACACACACACATTGACACACCGTTTCTATGTTTGCTATCTTACTAATTACACTGCTATAATAATCATGTTTTTTTTTCCCTCCGGAGCCTTTGTCATAAAAGTCTGATAGTAAAAGTCTCCTTTCGCTTTCATTAATTCACTTATGAGTGACATTGTAAATCTTGCTCCTTGGTGGATCGCCGGTGCCTCAGACAGCAATAGCTACTCTGCCTCGATGCGTTACCTTGCCTGTCTTTGCTGTTTTACACTGCAATCTATTAGACCTGTACCAAAGTTGTTGTTTTGGGGATCTGTGCTGACAGGTCTACAGTCAAGTAGTGGCGGGTGCTTCCCCGAGTCGACTGTCTCTGCCCGTGTCTCAAATGACACCCTATACCCTATGAGGTGCACTACTTTTGACCAGTGCCCATAACGCTCTGGTCAAAAGTAGTGCACTTTATAGGGAATAGGGTGCCATTTGGGACATAAACCTGTGACGCGTTTCCCTCTTATGCAACAGACTGAATTATTGATGATAGCATGTGCAGAAAAGTGAAACCTGTCGTCGGTCGATCGGTCAGGCCCTACACTAAACGATACTAAGGATAGGACCCCTGGAGAGAGGGAGAGCATGACTGCAAACGTGACACAGAGCAGGGAGCAGGGAAATGTTCTCTAGCCACCACAGTTGATTATTTATTGGTCTGGGAATCCACAACATGAATGACAGGCCTACAGTATACTGTAATGTAAAGCTCTTTCACAGTTTCTTCCTGGAAGTTTCCAAAATCACTGAGGTGTTCTGGAGCAGGGTTTTGGATGGGAACAGTGACACCTCTCCCCTTCATCCCCTTCCTCGTCTGGACAAAGCCAGTCTGGGTCCTCTCAGCCCAGTTTGTCACAAAGCATCCACAGTCCCATCTCGCCCTGTTCCTCTCTGTCCCTTCCTGTCTCTCTCCCTGTCTCTGTGTATTACTGCTGGAGAACAGTGTCAGCCAGAGAGAAGACAGGACCTTATCAGTCTGCTTCTCTTAGCTACTGCAGGAATACGAGAGAGAGAGAGGAGGGAGAGGGACAGATGGGGAGGGGGAGAGGGAGGACGAAGGAGGAGGGCAGAAAATACTAGAGCGAGGGAGGGAGGGAGGAAGAGAGCGGGAGGCAGAGAAAGAGAGAGAGATGGGGAGAGTGTAAGCAGTGATGATGATGCTGCCTGCTGCTGCGTGTGGGTTTGTTTACCTGCTGCTCTGCTGTGAGGAGACAGAATCCACCGCCAGGCCCATCACTCGCTACGCAGACTGTCATCTTACCCTATAGACGAGGAACAGAGCTGCGCTGTTAGGATCAGAGATGTACTAGTCTGTCTGTACATCAGTAGCATGCGGCCGGATGTGGATCAGCCCTTCTACAGGCATCCGCTGTGCTGTGTCACTCGCCACCATGCTGCTTCATTTAGTAGCGGCTATGCTAATGCTACTATCTACAGGTTGCCTGTAGCATTCACTGGATAAAGGTAGGGAAATGTTCTGGGATTTTAAGCCTAGTCTATGTATTGTATCTGACTTATGTGCTGACTGGACTGTAGCCATTTTGCGAAGGCTACTACTTAGCATCCCTTCTTATACTCTGTATGTAGAATTAGGCACTGCTCTAACCCCCTATGGTGGTTTTGGCTGGGGTGAGGAGCTCAGATGGGCCGTTGACAGGGAATAAATAATACCCAGCGTCCTCTGCATGCTGTTCTAAACGGCCGCCCTCGTCAGCCATAATGAGTGAGTCCTCTTCAGACTGCCTATGAAGGAGGAATCTAATGGCAGAAACATGCATTTATCATAGCGTGGGTTTATCTATTGATTTAAATAGGAAAACAGCTCCTTGCTGCTCTGTGGCAATGTTTATCTAGTCTTTGTTGCAGTGTTCAGTGTTTGTGTGTTAACTCCCACTAGTGAGATTATAGGACTGGCTTCTCGGCTACGCCAACATTGGGTTGAATCGGATTGGTTAGCGCTGAACAGTAACAAAAGCCTACACTCACTGGGTCCCCACGAACAGGCTTGAAGAACACTGGTCAATGCCAACATTCGATAACGTGACTAATGTCAGCTATCTGAAGACATTTTTGAACTGTCAGTTAAATTGGGGATGTGTTTCTTCCTTAAAGTAGACTCAGCGAAATGACGTTGCAACAAGCAGCACCGGAGATATTGAGTTGGGCGAGATGTAACACCTTTGCTGTCACACACAGTATCACACACAGCGTGGTAGCCAGGGGATCAAAACAGTGGAGAAGTTGAGCCTCGCACTTCAACACTCTTAGTTGTTGCGGAAATAATATAACGGTTATTGTGTTTTCACTTTGTAAATGTTTGTCACGTCCCGCTCACCCCATTGAGTTAGGTATTCAGGATAAAGTCAAAAGTGACACGGACGTTTAATCATAACGGTTCAGAGCATTTCCATGGTAATGGAATTATGCTGAAACTCCGATTTATCACTTTTAGAAAAATGTATACCAAACAAAAAACATTGATTTCAACATTTAATAAACCATAGAATGTTATGCACAAAGACTACTTTAAAACATTTTTACTGAACATTTTACAAAAACACATTTACCGGATGAACTGTGCAGGTACAAAGTTTGGTAACAGAATAAAACTGAGGGAGATTTTACCGTAATTACCAAACCTTGCATCTGCTGTTTTTCATTTTACATTTACATTTTAGTCATTTAGCAGACGCTCTTATCCAGAGCGACTTACAGTTAGTGAGTGCATACATCATTTTTCATACTGGCCCCCCGTGGGAATCGAACCCACAACCCTGGCGTTGCAAACGCCATGCTCTACCAACTGAGCTACATCCCTGCCGGCCATTCCCTCCCCTACCCTGGACGACGCTGGGCCAATTGTGCGCCGCCCCATGGGTCTCCCGGTCGCGGCCGGCAACGACAGAGCCTGGATACGAACCAGGATCTCTAGTGGCACAGCTAGCACAGCTAGCACTTCAGTATTTTATGTATTTATTTACTGTGTAAATTGTTCAAAGTAGTCATTGTGCATAGATTTGTATGGTTTGTTAAACTTTGAAATCAGTGGTTGTTGTTTGGCATTAATTTTAAAGTCTCACCGTGGAATTACCCTTCACTGACTTTGAGTCTCTCTCTGAAGTTCTTCTTTGGGTTCCTATGAAATTATGTAATATTGAAGTCCTCTTAATCTGAACCAAGGAACATGTCTGACCACTTCCCTCAATGTGAACATTTCCTGATTGCAGTTCAGGAAGTGAGGTAAACCGAAGGAAATATGCAAGACGTTACATTTTGCCCAGCTGTGAGACACTGAACGTGAATAAGCTGTTGATGTTCAAAGCTCAGTCAAACATCGTCACACAATAGGCACGTCATTTATCTCATAGGGACTTCCTGGTTTAAATCAATTAGACAAATAATGGCAAAATAAAGCAAAAGATAGAATAAGATCATTCTGTCCAACTCAGGGCCTCTTCCTCAGTTGTGTGTTGATGTGTGAGAACAGTAACAGCACTGACAAGCATGCACCACGTGCCTCAAACACTGAGGACAAACAGTAATCTCAGTCCTCTTTGCCAGCCTAGAATAGTAATGATATTAGGTCAACAGCTTAATTTGGGGAAAGCATGGCTGAGTCGTACGCTTACCTGACTTGACTGATGTGGAGGCTAGATGTGTGGGTAGACTACAGTACTGTAGATGGCAAGTGTTGCTCTCCTCTCACTGGTTATGTCATCATGATAGTTAACCAATCAGCCTGCTAGCTGGTCGTGGCTCCACATGGTTGCAGCCAGTGCTGACTCTCTCACTGGCATACTAATGATGCTACTGCATATTGTAGGCCTATATCATCACATGTTCTAGATTGATTTGTCAAAGCACAGTAGCTGCTTTCAGTGAGTTGTCTCTACACTTTGAAGGTCTGCACCAAAATAATGGTGTCGGTCTATCCGAGTGTACAGTGTATGATGGAAGATGACAAGCAGTTATTTTGAAATGTTACTAGCATGTTTTAGGCTTGTGGCACTGTTAGTTACACGTATAGAATGAGTCACATGGACCATGGTTTAGTTTTCCCCTTGGGCTGGGCTGAGTGGCTGTGTGAGCTTGTGAGAGAGAGCGAGACTCACACAAACAGAAGAAGGAACAGATGATTCAGATTAGAGCATGAATCATTTCTTTAGAAGTTCAGAGCAGCTGTAACCCTTTCATATGAAAATTAGCATCTCCCGACCCCCTACATGTTTTATCTGACACACACGCATACACACACACTAGGGCTGACCCCAATTAGTCGACTGGTTGATTGTTTGGTTGTTAGGCTGTTGGTCGACCAAGATTGTTTTAGTCGAGCAGTAACAAATATATATATATATATATATATAGATATATATGCGCCCATCTCAGTGAGCCATTGTGGAGGCCTAGACTAAAAGCCAATTTATGCTTGATCCGTAAAATTTGGTTGGAGGCTCCATATGGAGGGTGTGACGCAATTGCGGAGCCTCCAGAGGCATGCAGAGGCCAAATCGAGCTCCGTACCGCATTGCCATGCGCCTCCCAAATGTTGTAACAATGCGGAGGGCTCTGTGTAGCTCCGCATTGACATGATTGGTTGACGGTAGGTGGGGGCGGTACATCCTGTAGAAAACACAAACTCACTTCCTTGACAACAGCTCTGCACTGCTCCCCAAAGTGCAAGAAGTATGAATGCCCTGACTTCTGCTGAGGCCATATCACCGTAAATGCTGCATGGCCAATGCAGACGTGGGATTGACCATGCGCCCAGATGCACAATGCACTTCACTCTCCAGAATGCGCTCTCTCCCGCCAATTTGTGCACATTCATTGTTTCATAACTTAATTGTGTAAATTGTTTGCATATGATTGTTAGTGTATATCAATTCCCCATTACATACATCACCAGTAGTACATTTACCGTTAATTCCTATCGTTTCTAATCTACAATGTTTGTTGCTTTGGTTATGGTAATTTCTGTTAATGCATTCAATATTATTATTCCAGCCTTCTCGTTGTCATTGTCGGAGTGGACACATT
Source organism: Coregonus clupeaformis (assembly GCF_020615455.1). Classification (NCBI taxonomy): domain Eukaryota; kingdom Metazoa; phylum Chordata; class Actinopteri; order Salmoniformes; family Salmonidae; genus Coregonus; species Coregonus clupeaformis. The sequence continues at coordinate 61,818,836 of NC_059211.1, read as the reverse complement.
GTTTGCAGAGTGCGCATCCTATGCTACACTTGTGAGAAACAAGTTTTGGTTTATTTCATTCCATTTATGAGTTTTGTCAAAATAGTCATTGTCTTTTGTTTGGAGCGCTCCTGTCAATGTAGATTATTTTATTTTTTTAACCTTTATTTAACCAGGTAAGCCAGTTGAGAACAAGTTCTCATTTACAACTGCGACCTGGCCAAGATAAAGCAAAGCAGTGCGATTAAAAACAACAACATAGAGTTACATATGGGGTAAAACAAAACATAAAGTCAAAAATACAACAGAAAATATATATACAGTGTGTGCAAATGTAGCAAGTTATGGATGTAAGGCAATAAATAGGCCATAGTACAAAATAATTACAATTAGTATTAACACTGGAATGATAGATGTGCAAGAGATGATGTGCAAATAGAGATACTGGGGTGCAAATGAGCAAAATAAATAACAATATGGGGATGAGGTAGTTGGGTGGGCTAATTTCAGATGGGCTGTGTACAGGTGCAGTGATCGGTAAGGTGCTCTGACAACTGATGCTTAAAGTTAGTGAGGGAGATAAGAGTCTCCAGCTTCAGAGATTTTTGCAGTTCGTTCCAGTCATTGGCAGCAGAGAACTGGAAGGAATGGCGGGCAAAGGAGGTGTTGGCTTTGGGGATGACCAGTGAGATATACCTGCTGGAGCGCATACTACGGGTGGGTGTTGCTATGGTGACCAATGAGCTAAGATAAGGCGGGGATTTGCCTAGCCGTGATTTATTTGTTGGCCTGGAGCCAGTGGGTTTGGCGACGAATATGTAGTGAGGACCAGCCAACAAGAGCGTACAGGTCACAGTGGTGGGTAGTATATGGGGCTTTGGTGACAAAACGGATGGCACTGTGATAGACTACATCCAATTTGCTGAGTAGAGTGTTGGAGGCTATTTTGTAAATGACATAGCTGAAGTCAAGGATCGGTAGGATAGTCATATTTACGAGGGCATGTTTGGCAGCATGAGTGAAGGAGGCTTTGTTGCGAAATAGGAAGCTGATTCTAGATTTAACTTTGGATTGGAGATTCTTAATGTGAGTCTGGAAGGAGAGTTTACAGTCTAACCAGACACCTAGGTATTTGTAGTTGTCCACATACTCTAGGTCAGACCCGTCGAGAGTAGTGATTCTAGTCGGGTGGGCGGGTGCCAGCAGCGTTCGATTGAAGAGCATGCATTTAGTTTTACTAGTGTTTAAGAGCAGTCGGAGGCTACTGAAGGAGTGTTGTATGGCATTGAAGCTCGTTTGGAGGTTTGTTAACACAGTGTCCAATGAAGGGCCAGATGTATACAAAATGGTGTCGTCTGCGTAGAGGTGGATCTGAGAGTCACCAGCAGCAAGAGCGACATCATTGATATACACGGAGAAAAGAGTCGGCCCAAGAATTGAACCCTGTGGCACCCCCATAGAGAATGCCATAGGTCCAGACAACAGGCCCTCCGATTTGACACATTGAACTCTATCTGAGAAGTAGTTGGTGAACCAGGCGAGGCAGTCATTTGAGAAACCAAGACTATTTAGTCTGCCAATAAGAATGCGGTGGTTGACAGAGTCGAAAGCCTTGGCCAGGTCGATGAAGACGGCTGCACAGTACTGTCTATTATCGATTGCGGTTATAATATCGTTTAGGACCTTGAGCGTGGCTGAGGTGCACCCATGACCAGCTCGGAAACCGTATTGCATAGCGGAGAAGGTACGGTGGAATTCGAAATGGTCGGTGATCTGTTTGTTAACTTGGCTTTCAAAAACTTTCGAAAGGCAGGGCAGGATGGATATAGGTCTGTAACAGTTTGGATCTCGAGTGTCACCCCCTTTGAAGAGGGGGATGACCGCGGCAGCTTTCCAATCTCTGGGGATCTCAGACGTTACGAAAGAGAGGTTGAGAAGGCTAGTAATAGGGGTTGCGAAAAATTTCGGCAGCTAGTTTTAGAAAGAAAGGGTCCAGATTGTCTAGCCCAGATGATTTGTAGGGGTCCAGATTTTGCAGCTCTTTCAGAACATCAGCTGTCTGAATTTGTGTGAAGGAGAAGCGGGGGGGGGCATGGGCAAGTTGCAGCGGAGGGTGCAGAGCTGGTGGCCTGGGTAGTGGTAGCCAGGTGGAAAACATGGCCAGCCGTAGCAAAATGCTTGTTGAAATTCTCGATTATTGTAGATTTATCGGTGGTGATAGTGTTTCCTAGCCTCAGTGCAGTGGGCAGCTGGGAGGAGGTGCTCTTATTCTCCATGGACTTTACAGTGTCCCAAAACTTTTTGGAGTTAGTGCTACAGGATGCACATTTCTGTTTGAAAAAGCTAGCCTTTGCTTTCCTAACTGCTTGTGTATATTGGTTCCTAACTTCCCTGAAAAGTTGCATATCGCGGGGGCTATTTGATGCTAATGCCGTACGCCACAGGATGTTTTTGTGCTGGTCAAGGGCAGTCAAGTCTGAGGAGAACCAGGGGCTATATCTGTTCTTAGTTCTGCATTTTTTGAATGGGGCATGTTTATTTAAGATTGAGAGGAAATTACTTTTAAAGAACAACCAGGCATCCTCTACTGACGGAATGAGATCGATATCCATCCAGGATACCTGGGCCAGGTCAATTAGGAAGGCCTGCTCGCTGAAGTGTTTTAGGGAGCATTTGACAGTGATGAGGGGTGGTCGTTTGACCACGGACCCGTTACGGACGCAGGCAATAAGGCAGTGGTTGAAGACAGCAGAGGTGTATTTAGAGGGTAAGTTAGTCAGGATGATATCTATGAGGGTACCCATGTTTACGGATTTAGGGTTGTACCTGGTAGGTTTGTTGATCATTTGTGTGAGATTGAGGGCATCTATTTTGGATTGTAGGATGGCCGAGGTGTTAAGCATATCCCAATTTAGGTCACCAAGCAGTACGAACTCTGAGGATAAATGGGGGGCAATCAATTCACATATGGTGTCCAGGGCACATCTGGGGGCTGAGGGGGGTCTGTAGCAAGCGGCAACAGTGAGATACTTATTTCTGGAAAGGTGTATTTTTAGAAGTAGAAGCTCAAACTGTTTGGGCACAGACCTGGATAGTATGATAGAGCTCTGCAGGCTATCTCTACAGTAGATTGCAACTCCACCCCCTTTTGCAGTTCTATCTAGACGGAAAATTTTGTAGTTGGGGATGGAAATTTCAGAATTTTTGGTGGCCTTCCTAAGCCAGGTTTCAGACAGGGTTGGCGGAGTGTGCTAACGCAGTGAATAACTCAAACTTAGGAAGGAGGCTTCTGATGTTAACGTGCAGAAAACCAAGGCTTTTACGGTTACAGAAGTCAACAAATGATAGCTCCTGGGGAGTAGGAGTGATACTGGGGGCTGCAGGGCCTGGGTTAGCCTCTACATCACCAGAGGAACAGAGGAGGACTTGAATAAAGATACGGCTAAATGCTTTAAGAACTGGTCTTCTAGTGCGTTGGGTACAGAGAATAAAGGGGCCAGATTTCCGGGCGTTGTAGAAAAGATTCAGGGCATTATGTACAGACAAGGATATGGAAGGATATGAGTACAGTGGAGGTAAACCTAAGCGTTGGGTAACAATGAAAGAGAGAGCATCACTGGAGGCACCGATTGAGCCGGTCTCGGCGTGTATGGGGGGTGGAACAAAGGAACTATTTGAGGCAGTTTGAGAGGGACTTGGGGTTCTACAGTGAAATTGTATAATAAGAACTAACTGGAACAGCAATAGGCAAGGCATATTGACATGGGAGAGAGGCATAAAGCAATCACAGGTGTTATTAGAGAGAGCTAGGACAACAATTTTTAATGGCGATAAAGTTTGGGCTGAGGCTAAACAGATAAACAGGACAGGGTACCGTGTAAAGGAACAGTCCAGCAGGCATCAGCTGTGCAGCTGAGTGATCATAAGGTCCAGTGAACAGCAATATGTGAGTCTGAGAGCAGTTCGAATTGGTGCTTCAGCACAGCGAGCCGGAAGCACGGCTGTTTGCGTGTGCTAGCGGGCCGGGGCTAGCAGACGGATCTTCGTGGTCGTCGCAACGGGAAGCCTGTTGAAACCACAGACGATTACGTCGGCAGACCAGTCGTGATGGATTCGGCAGGGCTCCGTGTCGACTCTAGGAGGTCCCGTCCGGTTGACAGAGAGGTAGATAGCCGGGAGATGTGCCTGCCTCAAGGCTAGCTCAAGGCTGATTAGCCAACAACAACGTTCATTTGGTTGCAGCTAGCTAGTTGCGATTATCCAGTGTTAAAGGTCCAGTGATTCAGTGATTCCGGCAGAAAATCCGATGTTCTGGGTGAAAACCGCTAACGGTGGCTAATAGCAAGTAGCTAGTTAGCCGGCTGGCTAGTTTCAACTGGAGATTCTAGATAAAGGTGAGTAAATAATAGAATCCGTTCCACATTGAGTGAGGCGGGTTGCAGGAAAGTATATTTAGTAGAAGGATGAAAAGTGTGATAGGGAAATATATACATAAAATACAAAAAAATACAAAAAACAGGCTATTTACATGGACACACAAGAGAACACGACCGCTCTGCTACGCATTCTTGGATCTGAGTAAGGACGCGCACACATAGAAGTAGGCCTATAGGCTACCTGGCCTGCGCACAAATGTAGGCATATAAATGTGCCCATTTTGGGGATCTGATAGTATTTCTGATTGGCTTAACGCACAACAACTAATGACCTGTGGAGCTTCTCAAAGTAATGTTTTCTTCTCCTAAAACAGTAAGCAAACAAAGTCTGTTTTTACATCCATTGAGAATTACAATTGTTCCTCAATGCATTTGAAAAATCTTTCCAGCGCTCTCCCTTTTGATAACCACTCAGCGTGAAAGGGAAAAATGTAATGCTCTGATCCAGTGGAAACGTCATAAAATAGGCCTTCTTAGATAGATTACTTCTTATCAGTGCTTGACTTGGACAGAAATAGGTTCCGGTATTCATTTCGGGTGCTGGTACTGTTTATATTTAGGTGCAGGAGCTCCACAATACTTTTTAGCTAATATCCTATAAGAGGAACAGGAGCTCAAGCAGTAGAAAATTTGAGGTGCCGATACTCGGCTCCGGTGAGCTTTTGCCCAAGTCAAGCACTGCTTCTTATCCCTTGCGCAAGTAGCCTACAGCTGTGTCTGTCCCGAGCTCCCTGGCGCGGGAAACTCTGAGGGCCCGGAATATTTTATACAATGTTGCTAGCGGCGCAATCTTCGGGCAGGACCCAAGTTGGGTCTCATGGGTCCTCTGTAGCTCAGCTGGTAGAGCACGGCGCTTGTAACGCCAAGGTAGTGGGTTCGATCCCTGGGACCACCCATACACAAAAAAAAATGTATGCACGCATGACTGTAAGTCGCTTTGGATAAAAGCGTCTGCTAAATGGCATATTATTATTATTATTATTAAGTTAATAGTTGATACAATGTTTCAAGTTTGTTGCAGACAGGCCATGTGTAGCCAATGTGATTTATAGGATATTTCTTTTTATCAGGACATTTTCTACCTGCAGGCTGCAATGTTTTTATTTGTTGGCTTTATGTAGGCTATTTTTACATAGTTGGCAATAGCAATAGAAGTTACTTTTTCGGTTTATCATTTTCATTTAGCTTTGGATAGAATTTTGATTAACCACATAAATGATTTTGCGATATGAAGACTGTTTCACGAAAATGTGCATATGAAAACCATAACTGGCACGCAGATCGTTAGAAATGGTAAGATAAATTGGCATTCCACATGAGAAAGGTTGCCGACTCCTCGTGTAGCCTATTACCGGCAACTTCAGGAGAGTAATGGCAGAATCTGCGAAAGCCAGCAGGAGCGGGAGGAGAATAGTTGGGTCAGGTTTTTTTATTCTTGTTATCTAGATCTCTGGTGCCCTCTTGAGGCATTTGTCTTATTTCATCAAACCGTGAGCTTAAAGCATCAGACAAGCTCAATGCATATAGTTGATTTTATAAAAACGCATAGGGTGTGTCTACATATGGAAAAATACACCATTAAAAATGTTGACCAATCGATTGGTCGAAAGAACAGATGACTTTCGGTCAACCAAGATTTTTTTTTGTCGGGGACAGCCCTAACACACACACACACACCGTGACACAAAAACACACACACACTCCTGGTGTGTGTGTGTGTGTGGAGAGGGTGGTCCGGTGGCTCCAGTTGATGGTGGCTCCTGGATTGAGTATATGCAGGACTGCTTCTTAAATAGAATGATGCACAGACACTGCACTGCCTCAGTAGAGCCTCAAACCACACCAGACACTCACACACCTTCAAAAGTGAGTTATCACTGAGAGAAGGCTGGTGACTGGAGAGAGGGAAATAAGATGGGGGGGAGAGAGAGAGAGAGAGGACCAGGTACACCCTGAGCTGTTGAACAGTCCCCTCACGTCTGTCCATCCCTCTCCCTGACATGACTACTGTAGGAACTATGCAGCCAGTCTAGTCTGGAGGACAGCTCTAATTACTGTAGGAACTAGGCAGCCAGTCTAGTCTGGAGGGCAGCTCTAACTACTGTAGGAACTAGGCAGCCAGTCTGGAGGGCAGCTCTAACTACTGTAGGAACTAGGCAGCCAGTCTAGTCTGGAGGGCAGCTCTAACTACTGTAGGAACTAGGCAGCCAGTCTAGTCTGGAGGGCAGCTCTAACTACTGTAGGAACTAGGCAGCCAGTCTAGTCTGGAGGGCAGCTCTAACTACTGTAGGAACTAGGCAGCCAGTCTAGTCTGGAGGACAGCTCTAACTACTGTAGGAACTAGGCAGCCAGTCTAGTCTGGAGGGCAGCTCTAACTACTGTAGGAACTAGGCAGTCAGTCTAGTCTGTTGGGCAGCTCTAACTACTGTATGAACTAGGCAGCCAGTTTAGTCTGGAGGACAGCTCTAACTACTGTAGGAACTAGGCAGCCAGTCTAGTCTGGAGGACAGCTCTAACTACTGTAGGAACTAGGCAGCCAGTCTAGTCTGGAGGACAGCTCTAACTACTCTCCATCAAACAAATGAAAGTGAAGAATATGTAAGACTTGCTGCACCTACAAATTCATCTGGATATTTATTCAGGAAATGAAAATGGCAGTCTGAGATTTTAGAGTCTCTATGATTAATTATTTTTACATTTACATTTTTTGTCATTTAGCAGACGCTCTTATCCAGAGCGACTTACAGTTAGTGAGTGCATACATGTTATTATTCTTTTTTTTTTTTTGTACTGGCCCCCCTTGGGAATCGAACCCACAACCCTGGCGTTACAAGGGCCATGCTCTACAAGCGCCATGCTCTACCAACTGAGCTACACGGGGCCCAGTGCTATTTGACCCTGATACAGGGCTTACTCATAGCACCTCATTTAGACAGATAAAATAAGCGCCTTTAGCGTCAAAAGAGATCAGATTTTTCTAATGAATGTCCTGTTGGTGCTCTCCAACAGTGTTTACCTTCTCCATAGTCATTATGACACAGATACTGGTGTGGTGCAGAGTTGAAGTCTGTTTAGACAAGGCTGGGGCTATAAATATAAATCATGTGGGCTGGGAGTGCAGGAGGAGGACAGTAAGATGGGAACTAGTAACATGAAGGGAGAGCCGTTATCCTGTCTTCTGTATAGGTGTGTTTGAGATGAGAAGTCAAGATCTGAGGGAACTCTGAGACTGTATGCTTTTAGCTCGTTGTGTGTGTGAACCTTGGCAGCCAGTCAACACAGAAACTGTTTTTTGCCTTTTAAGGGCAACAGGACTGAGCTCTCCTCCACACTGCCCTTCTCAGGCTTCGAGACTGAGACTGAGACTGAGAGCAGAGCAGAGAAACCCTTGATACAAACACATCCTCATTTCCAGGTATGGTTGGACAAGACCCCTGTGTGTGATAGTGTTAATCCCACTCAGAGGAGCTCCAGAGGGGCCTGGAACCAGCACGGAGAGGGAAGAAACAGGGAGCCTTGAGATGCTTTCAGAACCAAGGCAAGCTGAGGGTTTTCGATTCAAGACAAATTAAAGAATGATCTTGTTGCTTGGCTGGTAATCCTGACGGAGTCACTGAGTCACACGGCACAATTAGACTCACTAAGGATGGAATTAGCCGGAGTGTAGTCTGCTGGGAGGGAGGAAGGAAAGGAGAGAGAGTAAAGAGGGAGAGAAATCTGTGTTTTCAGTCAGTAGTGTGGACGCCGCACAGGGTCCTCATTGCTCAATGTCTCAAACACACGCACGGACACACACACTCCCCCGGTTCCTCCATAGAGACAGCTTGCCGGTTGCGTGCAGCATTAGACTTAACATAACAGCAGAAGTGAAAGCCACTAAACCCTGCCAGTCAGGTGGACGCCAGTAAGACTAGCTGTCACCATTGGTGTCGGATAATGGGGATCCTAATAAAATCTAAATCTCACTTCCCCTTTTAGGTTAAATCAAGTCAAACATATGCATCCCATTGTAAGTCCTTAGATTCTCTGGTGAGGACAATGTCACAAGTGTCACTTACTCAACTGGTTAACCTACAGTACCAGGTGCCCAGGGTAAAACGAAGACACTGAGAATTCATCGAAACACGTATTTGCAAACCTAGAAACTGGTTTGAACATAGTTGGGTCCCGGCCCACTCTGTGCTGTATTCTCCAGTTGTTACTGGGTGTGAGAAACTATGTCAGAAACCCAGCAGGTATTTCTTAACCTAGCCGTGGAAACTCCAAAAGCCCATGTGTCCCAGTTCATGTGATTTACTAATCATCAGGGTCTCCTCACTCTCGCGCTATAAATCAAATCAGATTGTATTTGTCACATGCTTCGTAAACAACAGGTGTAGACTAACAGTGAAATGCTTACTTACGGGCTCTTCCCAACAATGCAGAGAGAAAAATATAGAACAAATAGTAACACAAGGAATAAATACACAATGAGTAACAATAACGAGGCTATATACAGGGGGTACCAGTACCGAGACGATCAAATCACATTTATTTCTCACATGCGCCGAATACAACAGGTGTAGACCTTACCGTGAAATGCTTACTTACAAGCCCTTAACTTTATTTATTGAACTGCATTGTTGGTTAAGAAAATATTTACTAAATACAAATTTAACACAATAAAATAATAATAACGAGGCTATATACAGGGGGTACCGGTACCGAGTCAATGTGCAGGGGGTACAGGTTAGTCGAGGTAATTTGTACATGTAAGTAGGGGTAAAGTGACTATGCATAGATAATAAACAGCGAGTAGCAGCAGTGTAATAACAAAGGGAGGGGGAGGTGTCAATGTAAATAGTCCGGGTGGCCATTTGATTAATTGTTCAGCAGTCTTATGGCTTGGGGGTAGAAGATGTTAAGGAGCCTTTTGGACCTAGACTTGGCGCTCCGGTACCGCTTGCCGTGGGTGTGCAGGGGTACGAGGTAATTGAGGTAGATATGTACATATAAGTAGGGGTAACGTGACTAGGCAACAAGATAGATAATAAACAGTAGCAGCAGCGTATGTGATGAGTCAAAAGAGTTTGTGCAAAGAGGGTCAATGCAGATAGTCCGGGTAGCTATTTGGTTAACTATGTAGTAGTCTTGGGGGTAAAAGTTGTTCAGGGTCCTGTTTGTTCCAGACTTGGTGCATCAGTACCGCTTGCCGTGCGGTAGCAGAGAGAACAGTCTATGACTTGGGTGGCTGGAGTCTGACAATTTCCAGGGCCTTCCTCTGACACCGCCTGCTATAGAGGTCCTGGATGGCAGGGAGCTCGGCCCCAGTGATGTACTGGGCCATACGCACTACCCTCTGAAGCGCCTTGCGGTCGGATGCCAAGCAGTTGCCATAGCAAGCGGTGATGCAGCCAGTCAAGGTGCTCTCTGGTGCAGCTGTATAACTTTTTGAGGATCTTCGAGCCCATGCCAAATCTTTTCAGCCTCCTGATGGGGAAGAGGCGTTGTCGTGCCTTCTTCACGACTGTGTTAGTGTGTGAGTACCATGTTAATTCCTTAGTGATGTGGACACAGGAACTTGAAGCTCTCAACCTGCTCCACTACAGCCCCGTCGGTGTGGATGGGGGCGTGCTCGGCCCTCCATTTAATGTAGTCCACGATCAGCTCCTTTGTCTTGCTGACGTTGAGGGAGAGGTTGTTGTCCTGGCACCATTGTCGTCGGTGATCAGGCCTGCCACCGTCTGCTACCATTTGGCTCTTACCAATGTGGCCCATATTTCCAGGCAATTACAGAACAGTTGTAGATATTAGCCAAAGAATCTGACAATTCATTCAATCAATGTTAATCCTTCATTGTACAGAGAACACATACAATACATTTGGATTCATTCCCTGAAGTGCACCCTATTGCCTGTGTAGTGCACTTTATTTGACCAGAGCCACATGTGCACTGGCAGGGAAGAAGAGGATCTGTGATGATAGTGCTAACCAGACCTGTATCTGCTGAGCTTTTCACCACCACCAGCAGCATCAGCTAGCTATCGATGGGCTCTCCTCCAGCATTTCTGCCTGATTACACAAGACAGGCCTCCAGCACCCTGTACTCCTGCCAGGAAAGCCCCCAGCCCAGCCTCTGTGGAACGATGCCCAGCTGACTGCACTCTCAGAGGATATGTGTCTCTACAACAGGGTTTCCCCTATGAATGCTTAGGCGGGACGCCCACCCCCTTCCCTAGCTCTGTTGCACACCCCTGCCTAAACATAGTCCAAAAATATTTTGGTCTCTGCAGTTCAGGCATTTACTTCCCTTCCTTTGATACAATCTAGGAGAAACACCCCAGTTGATCAGAGCAGATATCATTAAGCTAGCAGGATGTCCTCATCCTCATGCTCCTACTCATCAGAACACACAGTAATGTGCCTTCCAGTCAAGCTGAGGACTAACCTCTCTGCCATGTCTATGTCCTTACAGTCCAACTAAATAAGGAAACCATTTTCTTTAGGAAACCTGGTTAGTGTGTTTGATTGAGCAAGACCCAGAGTGATACTTTGAATAGCTCACTGTTGTTACCATGGAGACAATCGGGGGCAGATGAAGGGGAGATTGGTTCCATCAGAATCCCTAGAAAAGCATCCTGCTGTTTGCATTATCACGCCACAGCTGAATCTCTGGGATAGTCCACATGAATGCTTGAAAGGCTCTCTGCATAAAGGATGCCCAACATATCAGCCCAACACTTGTCATTAAACCCAGCAGTGGACTGGTGGTATCACAGAGAAACAAAGCGTTCAACGGAACCTTGATGATAAGTGGTTTTGTTTATACGGTACATCCGGTCAGTGTTGATCATTTTGACTAAGCTGGGGTATTGTCAATAGACGTATGTAAAAGCATGCCGCTCTGAGTTTCTCCTCCTGGCCTGCCCTAGTCTCTCTGAGGTATTCTAGCCTTGGTGCTGTGGGCTGTTGCTAGTTACTGTACTCCAGCTGTTAGCAGTGACAGAAATAGAGTGTGGATCTCTATTGAAGCTCTTAAGTAGACCAGGGCTGGTCTATTACCCACAGCCTCCAGCCTCAGTGGAAATGGGCTAATTGTTCCTGTTCGATGAGGAGAGGAGAGGCCTGGTTCCTGGGCTAACTGGCAACTGGCTGAGGACGTGCCCTGGAGGAACCATGTCCCCTGAGGGGGAGGTGGGGGAAGAGGATGAGGAGTGGGAGGGGCATTGGATGGTTTTGTGATGAAGAGCGCATTTCTGCTCTCACTCTATCTTTGGAATACGCATCGATGATGGGAAAAAGTGTCAGTTCAACATTATTAGAGAAAAACATCTGATTATCACCACTCATTGTTATTTTGTTGTGTGAAGGGCACCTGTTGCTCCATTTATGTCTATTCAGACCCTTCTTCAGTTGATGCCAGCATATATGCTGCCATTATTTAAGATTATACGTTTATAACTCTCAGTTCCTCTACGCTATCAATTATCTGATGACACAAGGGTTGAAATATGTGCGATCTCCATTGTTTCTTCTCTCAGAATTAATGTGATAAAGTGCTCCTTGAAGTAATGTGAGAAATTGTAAGCGACAGTTTTGAAATAACAGGAGACCATTGTGTAGACAGAACCGAATGACATTGTCGTATTCAGAGCTTGTTGTTCCTGTCTGCCGGCAGGCTAAAGAACAGTCTGTGTTTACTTCATGTTGTACACTTCCTGCCCAAACAAAGACAAACGCATGCATCCACTGTATCAAAACTCTTATATCTATGAATAATTTAGGGCTCCATGGACAAAAGCCTTACTACACAGTCAGACTCCAGTACACATAGACAGACACACACTGAGGGACAGACGGACGCGTGTGCACACACACACAAAAATATATAAATACACACACACACAAATAAGCAAATTTGTCAGATGCGGTTGAGAGCACATTGAGCATCAGAGGGATAGAGGCAGTGCCCTCAGGGGATGCTGCTGGAGCAGAGTAATGATATCTAACTGCATGTTCACAGACACGTGCCTCTCTCTCTCTCTCTCTCTCTCTCTCTCTCTCTCTCTCTCTCTCTCTCTCTCTCGCTCTCTCTCTCTCTCTCTCTCTCTCTCTCCCTCCCTCTCTCTCTCTGCCTCTCTCTCTCTCTCTCTCTCTCTCTCTCTCTCTCTGCCCTCTCTCTCTCTCTCTCTCTCTCTCTCCCTCCCTTCTCTCTCTCTCTCTCTCTCTCTGCCTCTCTCTCTTCTCTCAATTCAATTTCAATTCAATTTAAGGGCTTTATTGGCATGGGAAACGTGTGTTAACATTGCCAAAGCAAGTGAAGTAGATAGTAAACAAAAGTGAAATAAACAATAAATATTAACAGTAAACATTACACTCAGAAGTTTCAAAAGAATAAAGACATTTCAAATGTCATATTATGTATATACAGGTAAAAGTCAGTAAATTAGAATATTTTGAAAAACTTGATTTATTTCAGTAATTGCATTCAAAAGGTGTAACTTGTACATTATATTTATTCATTGCACACAGACTGATGCATTCAAATGTTTATTTCATTTAATTTTGATGATTTGAAGTGGCAACAAATGAAAATCCAAAATTCCGTGTGTCACAAAATTAGAATATTGTGTAAGGGTTACATTTTGAAGACACCTGGTGCCACAAACTAATCAGCTGATTAACTCAAAACACCTGCAAAGGGCTTTAAATGGTCTCTCAGTCCAGTTCTGAAGCCTACACAAACATGGGGAAGACTTCAGATTTGACAGCTGTCCAAAAGGCGACCATCGACACATTGCACAAGGAGGGAAAGACACAAAAGGTTATTGCAGAAGAGGCTGGCTGTTCTCAGAGCTCTGTGTCCAAACACATTAATAGAGAGGCAAAGGGAAGGAAAAACTGTGGTCAGAAAAAAGTGTACAAGCGATAGGGATCACCGCGCCCTAGTCAAGATTGTGAAAAAAACCCATTCAAAAATGTGGGGGAGATTCACAAGGAGTGGACAGCTGCTGGAGTCAGGGCTTCAAGATCCACCACCAAGAGACGCTTGAAAGACATGGGTTTCAACTGCCACATACCTCGTGTCAAGCCACTGTTGACCAAGAAACAGCGCGAAAAGCGTCTCACCTGGGCTAAGGAAAAAAAGAGCTGGACTGCTGCTGAGTGGTCTAAAGTCATGTTTTCTGACGAAAGCAAATTTTGCATTTCCTTTGGAAATCGAGGTCCCAGAGTCTGGAGGAAGACAGGAGAGGCACAGGATCCACGTTGCCTGAAGTCTAGTGTAAAGTTTCCACCATCAGTGATGGTTTGGGGTGCCATGTCATCTGCTGGTGTCGGTCCACTCTGTTTCCTGAGATCCAGGGTCAACGCAGCCGTCTACCAGCAAGTTTTAGAGCACTTCATGCTTCCTGCTGCTGACCTGCTCTATGGAGATGGAGATTTCAGGTTCCAACAGGACTTGGCGCCTGCACACAGCGCAAAATCTACCCGTGCCTGGTTTACGGACCATGGTATTTCTGTTCTAAATTGGCCAGCCAACTCCCCTGACCTTAGCCCCATAGAAAATCTGTGGGGTATTGTGAAAAGGAAGATGCAGAATGCCAGACCCAACAACGCAGAAGAGTTGAAGGCCACTATCAGAGCAACCTGGGCTCTCATAACACCTGAGCAGTGCCAGAAACTCATCGACTCCATGCCACGCCGCATTAATGCAGTAATTGAGGCAAAAGGAGCTCCAACCAAGTATTGAGTATTGTACATGCTCATATTTTTCATTTTCATACTTTTCAGTTGGCCAACATTTCTAAAAATCCCTTTTTGTATTAGCCTTAAGTAATATTCTAATTTTGTGACACACGGAATTTTGGATTTTCATTTGTTGCCACTTCAAATCATCAAAATTAAATGAAATAAACATTTGAATGCATCAGTCTGTGTGCAATGAATAAATATAATGTACAAGTTACACCTTTTGAATGCAATTACTGAAATAAATCAAGTTTTTCAAAATATTCTAATTTACTGACTTTTACCTGTATACAGTGTTGTAACAATGTGCAAATAGTTAAAGTACAAATGGGAAAATAAATAAACATAAATATGGGTTGTATTTACAATGGTGTTTGTTCTTCACTGGTTGCCCTTTTCTTGTGGCAACAGGTCACAAATCTTGCAGCTGTGATGGCACACTGTGGTTTTTCACCCAGTAGAGAAGGGAGTTTATCAAAATTGGGTTTGTTTTCGAATTCTTTGTGGATCGCTGTAATCTGAGGGAAATATGTGTCTCTAATATGGTCATACATTTGGCAGGAGGTTAGGAAGTGCAGCTCAGTTTCCACCTCATTTTGTTGGCAGTGTGCACATAGCCGGTCTTCTCTTGAGAGCCAGGTCTGCCTACGGCGGCCTTTCTCAATAGCAAGGCTATGCTCACTGAGTCTGTACATAGTCAAAGCTTTCCTTAAGTTTGGGTCAGTCACAGTGGTCAGGTATTCTGCCACTGTGTACTCTCTGTTTAGGGCCAAATAGCATTCTAGTTTGCTCTGTTTTTTTGTTTGTTCTTTCCAATGTGTCAAGCAATTCTCTTTTTTGTTTTCTCATGATTTGGTTGGGTCTAGTTGTGTTGTTGTTGTTGTTGTTGTTGTCCTGGGGCTGTGTGGGGTCTGTTTGTGTTTGTGAACATAGCCCCAGGACAAGCTTACTTAGGGGACTCTTCTCCAAGTTCATCTCTCTGTAGGTGATGGCTTTGTTATGGAAGGTTTGGGAATCGCTTCCTTTTAAGTGGTTATAGAATTTAACGGCTCTTTTCTGGATTTTGATAATTAGCGGGTATTGGCCTAATTCTGCTCTGCATGCATTATTTGGTGTTTTACGTTGTACACGGAGGATGTTTTTGCAGAATTCTGCATGCAGAGTCTCAATTTGGTGTTTGTCCCATTTTGTGAATTCTTGGTTGGTGAGCGGACCCCAGACCTCAGAACCATAAAGGGCAATGGGTTCTATAACTGATTCAAGTATTTTTAGCCAGATCCTAATTGGTATGTCAAATTTTATGTTCCTTTTGATGGCATAGAAGGCCCTTCTTGCCTTGTCTCTCAGATCGTTCACAGCTTTGTCTCTCTCTCTCTCTCTGCCTCTCTCTCTCTCTCATCTCCCTCCCTCTGCCTCTCTCTCTCTCTCTCTCTCTCTCTCTCTCTCTCTCTCTCTCTCTCTCTCTCTCTCTCTCTCTCTCTCTCTCTCTCTCTCTCTCTCTCTCTCTCTCTCTTCTTCCCTCTGCCTCTCTCCCTGTCACTCCATCCGTGTCTCTCTATATATTTCTGTCCATCCCTGTCTCTCCTTGCATGTGGACCAGCCTCTCCTCTGGGAGTCCAGCCACCTCCACAGCCCACAGCGCTCCTGCACCAAAAGCGAAATGTGAGCGGAGAAGGGTGAGGGTGAAGGGGAGGTGCGGAGAGGGTGAAGGGGAGGTGCGGAGAGGGTGAAGGGGAGGTGCGGAGAGGGTGAGAAGGGGAGGTGCGGAGAGGGTGAGAAGGGGAGGTGCGGAGAGGGTGAGAAGGGGAGGTGCGGAGAGGGTGAGAAGGGGAGGTGCGGAGAGGGTGAAGGGGAGGTGCGGAGAGGGAAAAGAGAGAGATAAACAATGGTCAGAGTGGGGATGTGAAAGGACGTATAATTGGTGTGGTCCCTTATGTTTATCATTGTCTCTCTCTCCCTCTCTCTTTCTCCCTCCCTCTCTCCCTCCTTCTCTCTCAGCTCGTAGAGGAAGGCCCAGGCGGGGCCGTGGAGTGGCTCAGTACAAGGGTGTGTGTGTGTGTGTGTGTGTGTGTGTGAGGGTGTGTGTTCTCACCACCACCACCCCGTGCCTCTCCTCCCCCCCTGGAGAAGGCTAGCAGAATCAGGATGTCGGAGGCTAGAGAGCGTAGCCCCCGTCACCAGAGGCCCTGGTCAGTGTACCGGGCCAACACCTTTGACCTCTCCTCTGAGATGATCGGCCTGGCGCTCGCAGGTGAGAATGGGAAAGGGTTGCTTGTTGTGGGTTGGTCACAGACAATATCAAGGAAACAAACAATATGAGAGACCATGTGATGAACAATTGGTAATGGAATTACATCCTGTCTTGTACACATCCTGTCTATCCAGTCTGTATATCATGGTACACCGACACATGTTTTTATCACTTTTGTCCTTTCATTTCCGCCAACTGAATTAGTGGAAAATGACTTGTATGAGTTAATGCTACTTTTCTGTTTTGTAGGGAACAGCCAGGATCCAGATGAGCCTGTTCTAGAGTTCAGTGTGGGTGAGTACAGTAAATTAACTTCAATTAACTTCTATAGGAATTTGTCTTGCATTTATTGTTCCACGCGTTCCAACGTGCTGTGTGTCCCTCCCTCCCTCCCCCCTCCCCAGCCTGTAATGAGTTGGTGACCCCAGCTCTGGAGCGGAAACCCAACAGCTTTGTGGCAGTGAGCTGCACCACCCCTCCCCAGGCCTTCTGGACCAAACACGCCCAGACTGAGATCATCGAGGTGAGACAGACCATCATCCCACTGTTCCCTACTGCCATCATCCCACTGTTCCCTACTGCCGTCATCCCTCTGTCCCTACTGCCGTCATCCCTCTGTTCCCTACTGCCGTCATCCCACTGTTCCCTACTGCCGTCATCCCACTGTCCCTACTGCCGTCATCCCTCTGTCCCCTACTGCCGTCATCCCACTGTTCCCTACTGCCGTCATCCCACTGTCCCCTACTGCCATCATCCCACTGTTCCCTACTGCCATCATCCCACTGTTCCCTACTGCCGTGATCCCTCTGTTCCCTACTGCCGTGATCCCTCTGTTCCCTACTGCCGTCATCCCTCTGTTCCCTACTGCCGTCATCCCTCTGTTCCCTACTGCCGTCATCCCTCTGTTCCCTACTGCCGTCATCCCTCTGTTCCCTACTGCCGTCATCCCTCTGTTCCCTACTGCCCGTCATCCCTCTGTTCCCTACTACTGTCATCCCTCTGTTCCCTACTGCCTGTCATCCCTCTGTTCCCTACTGCCTGTCATCCCTCTGTTCCCTACTACTGTCATCCCTCTGTTCCCTACTGCCTGTCATCCCTCTGTTCCCTACTGCCTGTCATCCCTCTGTTCCCTACTGCCTGTCATCCCTCTGTTCCCTACTGCCGTCATCCCTCTGTTCCCTACTGCCGTCATCCCTCTGTTCCCTACTGCCTGTCATCCCTCTGTTCCCTACTGCCTGTCATCCCTCTGTTCCCTACTGCCTGTCATCCCTCTGTTCCCTACTGCCTGTCATCCCTCTGTTCCCTACTGCCTGTCATCCCTCTGTTCCCTACTGCCTGTCATCCCTCTGTTCCCTACTGCCTGTCATCCCTCTGTTCCCTACTGCCTGTCATCCCTCTGTTCCCTACTGCCTGTCATCCCTCTGTTCCCTACTGCCTGTCATCCCTCTGTTCCCTACTGCCGGTCATCCCTCTGTTCCCTACTGCCGTCATCCCTCTGTTCCCTACTGCCGTCATCCCTCTGTTCCCTACTGCCGTCATCCCTCTGTTCCCTACTGCCGTCATCCCTCTGTTCCCTACTGCCGTCATCCCTCTGTACCCTACTGCCGTCATCCCTCTGTTCCCTACTGCCGTCTGCTACACTGCACTGTTGTGTTCCTATATGATTGTAGAATGTTGTTATCCAAAATGTTTCTGGATGTGTACAGTATGGATGAAGCAAGATGAGAGAGCACTGCTCCCTGGGCGGCAGGTAGCCTAGCGGTTCGAGGTTTGAGCCAGGAACCGAAAGGTCGTTGGTTCGAATACACGAGCGAGCCGACAAGGTGAAAAATCTGTCTGTGCCTTTGAGCAAGGCACTTAACCTTAATTTGCTCCAGGGGCGCCGTACTACTATTGCTGACCGTATAAAACAACACCATTTTCTGCAGCTATCCGGTGTATGTGACAGTAAAACATTATTTAAGAATGTTGTTATCCAATATCTTTCTGGATGTGTACAGTTTGGATGAAACAGCAGTGAGAGCTTTATGGATTGTTTGATTGATTGATTGTTTCCCCCTACAGGGCACCAATAACCCTATATTCCTGAGCAGCATAGCCTTCTTCCAGGACTCTCTGATCAACCAGCAGACGCAGGTCAAGCTGTCTGTGTACGACGTCAAGGACCGCTCTCAGGGCACGGTGAGTAGAATGCTATTAGATAAGATGACATTGAAACACCAAGTAATATGTCAGGGTCCCATCGGATAATAAGCTACTACCACTAGTAGGTCAGTCCCATTCCTCTCATCACCTCCCTTCCCTCACCATCGACCTAGGGAGTGTTGTTATCGTAGATGTCTGTCTCTGTCTCCTTCTCCTTTCTTTCTCTCTCTCTCTCCCTCACTCTTTCCCTCCCTTATTCTCTCCCTCTCTCGTTCTCTCTCTTTCTCCCTGTCCCTGTCTCTCTTTCTTTCTCTCTTTTATTCTCTCGCTTTCTCTCTCTCTCCTGACCTAGATGTATTTATTGGGCTCAGCTCTGTTTCCTGTGAAGGAGCTGCTGCAGGAGAAGAACCACAGGTTACACCTGACCCTGAGGTATGAGAGACAGACAGGTTACACCTGACCCTGAGGTATGAGAGACAGACAGGTTACACCTGACCCTGAGGTATGAGAGACAGACAGGTTACACCTGACCCTGAGGTATGAGAGACAGACAGGTTACACCTGACCCTGAGGTATGAGAGACAGACAGGTTACACCTGACCCTGAGGTATGAGAGACAGACAGGTTACACCTGACCCTGAGGTATGAGAGACAGACAGGTTACACCTGACCCTGAGGTATGAGAGACAGACAGGTTACACCTGACCCTGAGGTATGAGAGACAGACAGGTTACACCTGACCCTGAGGTATGAGAGACAGACAGGTTACACCTGACCCTGAGGTATGAGAGACAGACAGGTTACACCTGACCCTGAGATATGAGAGACAGACAGGTTACACCTGACCCTGAGGTATGAGAGACAGACAGGTTACACCTGACCCTGAGGTATGAGAGACAGACAGGTTACACCTGACCCTGAGGTATGAGAGACAGACAGGTTACACCTGACCCTGAGGTATGAGAGACAGACAGGTTACACCTGACCCTGAGGTATGAGAGACATACAGTCACGTCTACCATAAACACCTCTGATCAGTCACAGCAATGGAATTGAATCAGACAGGTTTCGTACGTCAATATGATTATAATTATCTTCATATGCCATGCCTTTGGTAAGGTGGCAGGTAGCCTAGCGGTTAGAGCGCTGTGCCAGTAACCCGAAAGGTCGCTAGTTCGAATCCCCGAGCCGACAAGGTAAAACAAAATCTATGTGCCCTTGAGCAAGGCACTTAACCCTAATTGCTCCAGGGTTGCTGTTGTATCGGGTGTATCCTGCTTGCTGCCAATGTTCACTAATCTTGTTTAATTCTTTAGTTATCAATGGCTGACCCTGGCCGTGACCCCACTCTCTGAGGGTGTCTCAGGGGGAGTTGGGATATGCAACAACAACAAAAACATTTCCAATTCACACATGCGTTTAATACAAACTTGTACATGTGTGAAATAGGACAAATATAAGCACCTAAATTATTATTATAACAGACAAGAGGATGCTTAAATGTATGGATCCATAGTCATGTAAATGTAAGGCCTATACATTTTTCAGATAGATATTTTGGTCTGTCATATAGTTTGATCGTTGCTGCTGTTTGTCCATTGACTGTAGATTGTGATGCTGGGGGATGCAGTTGACAGCCCTATTGATGTGTGTTATTGATGAACAGATCAGCAGAGAACAAGCAGGTGGGGAACATTACCATCATCGCCTGGCAGATAGAGGAGAAGAGGGACCAGAGGACACTGCCTGTTGCCAGGTTACCAGACACCATCAACGGCAGGGTGAGCTTCCGAGACGTCCGCCGGATCCCTACCGCTGACACCAAATGTCAGACACCTGTGACCTGTGAGACCGTGGCCAGGGTTAGGTGTGTGTGTGTGTGTGTGTGTGTGTGTGTGCATCCTGCATGTGTGACTCTTCTATTCCCGTGTGCCACAGACCGTGCTTCCGGTGGATGAGAGCCTGACAGAATCCATGGGCGTCAGAGCCAAATATGCATCTTTATGCAAAGATACCCTGCTGAGATCAGGTAGGATGGTACTGCTGGGTCGTTTCCCATTATCTCAGCCCACTGACACCACCTCTACCAAAGCCCACTAGAAAAGTCTGTTTCCCCACTGAGCCGCTTTGTAAGCAGGCGCCAATATTTCATAAGTGTCACCTGAGACAAATGCAGTTAGGTATCATTCTCAGTAACATTTCACCTAATGCGATTGTCTGTTCTAAAAATTATTTTGGCGTCTCTAAATGATTTGAGTGGACGTCCATCCGATCCATTCCTCACGGCTGGATGTTAGCAGGTTTTACTGAGAAATGTCATTAGCTGTGAGAGATCGTTGCTTTTCTTAGACACCACTCTGACGTGAGTGTGTATATCTGGCCAGACATCTGTATACAATGGAATGGGTTATTGTCCTCTGGGAAGGAAATACTTTTTCACACGCTCCTCTTACACTTTAAATCATCACAGAGACATAATATGACCTTCGAACTATGCAGGTCCTTTATAATGTAATACTCGACTGTGGAGCCAAAGAAATTATTCAGAGATTGTGTTAGATGATGTTGAGCATTTTTCGGGTGTGTGCACGTGTGTATGTGCGTGCATGCATGTGTGTGTATGTGCATGCATGCGTGTGTGTGTGTGTCTCTTGCAGTGTTTGGAGGCACCATGTCCAGGATGTACCGTTTCCCCACCACGGACGGTAACCACCTGCGGGTGCTAGAGCAGATGGCTGAAAGTGTGTTGTCTCTCAACATCCCCAGACAGTATGTCAAACTGCTGCTGGAGGAGGACGCTGTCAGGTACACTACTACACTACACACACACACACACACACACACACACACACACACACACACACATAAACACACACACATGCACATTTATGACCGTGTCCAGAGATTTTTTAATTGAGAGTGCATTAATAAAATATCACCTAATGCCTAAGTTGCCGAAGTGTGTGTGTGTGTGTTCAGGGTTTGTGAGCTGGAGGAGCTGGGGGAGTTGTCACCATGCTGGGAGAACCTACGGCGACAGATAGTCACTCAGTACCAGACCATCATCCTCACCTACCAGGAGACTCTCTCTGACCTCACCAACTACAAGGGTTAGTACTGTACACACACACACACACACCACCACTACAAGTAACACACTCACTAACTTACTTCAGCCTCAGATAACTATGTCTAAGGTGCTTGGTTTGTTGTGGTTTAACATGATAATCCTACTCTGTCTTTCCCTTTTCTCTGGTCTTTCTTCCAGGTCCGTCGTTCAAAGCCAGTAACCTGAAGGCAGAGAGGAAGCTGGAGTTTATACCCACCAACCTTCATGTCCAGAGGATGAGGGTGCAGGATGAGTCTGGTTTTGGTGAGCTGAGCCCCATTCCCCGTTTTCCCTCCTGGCTGTTCATGCAGCTCCCCACTTTGGCCTTAATAGTTGTATTATGTTCCCCCAGACCACACGTATGACGTGGTGACCATCGGGGCTCCCGCCGCCCACTGCCAGGGCTTCAAGAACAGCGGCCTACGCAAACAAATCACCAAGTTCGAGGAGGCCAAGAAACAGTGAGTACAGAACCTCACAAAGAGGTGGAACCCAGGTGGGACTAGTGTAGAACCTTGGTTAGAATTTTGTATCGGGCATATCCTTCTTGCTGCCAATGCTCACTAATCTTATCACATTTTTCAGCTAACAACCCTACTGACTGACTGATTAGCTGGCTGTGTATAGGCTTGACTTTTTAAGTCTTTGTTTGTTTTTAACTGACACATTTCTAATTAAGTGAATCCTAAGTCTGCTTTTGCTAGAGAAACACCCTTGTACCTCACCCCATCCCTTTTTTAAATGGTATTGGAAAGTTTAACTATATCTAAATATGTTTACAGTGTCTTAACAGGTTTAACCATAAAGCAGAATGGATAACAGCATTAAACACAAACCACTGCTTTCGTCTAAACATTAACGTCATTATATAGTTGAGAATCACATCTTGAGAATGATATTATTTATGTGGTTAATGAATGATAACCCAGAACATACTGTCAAATGCAATGCCTCATTTATCAAATCCATGTACGTCTCTTTTCCCTTGTTCTTGTGCCTGTGCTACTGCATGGTCTGTATTTTGATGGCCGACTTTCTATCTGTTTGTGTTGTCATTTTCTCATTGTACACTACATGATATGCTGCTTTTAGCCTTGGCATTTCCCTATGATTATATTATATATTTCTAAGATGATTTTCCGTTTTCTGGCTTTTTAATTTTTCCAATTGCATCTTTATTTTCTAATCAGCGTTTATGAGGAAGAATGGTGAGTTCCTATGTATTCAGATTCTTTTCTTTAGTCGTTTTATTCTCCCCACTATTTGTTTGGTTCTTTCTGCACGGAAATAATTGTTTGTTTGCTGTCACTGAGTTTGTTGTTTAGCTGTAAGGCTGTCAGTCACCTGCCTGTGTTTCACCACTGTTAGTATGCGTCCACAATGGGCGTCTGTGAGTACCATTGTAAGCTACTGTATATTGATAGAGGGTGATCTACAGTAGAGTGCTTGCTATGGGTTTTCAGAGCCATAGAACCACAGAGTTTGACAGATCCATAACAATAGCATTGTACATTCTACATCTTAAACAGAGTCTGCTGTGGTTCTATGGTGTCTAGATAGTGTTGTCTGTGTTCCAGGTGAGGAACAGGCTTGTGCATGCAGATGTGGATGCTCAGCTCAGTCCCCGACCTGCAGAGTAGAATATTCTAACAGAGTTGAATTATTCAGATATGTATATAATGCAGCTACCTGTGTAATCTGTCAAGCAGTGTGAGAGAACGTTGCAGAAGTACAATCTCCTTCAGTTCCCAGAATGCAGTGCCCATTCAGTCTCACTTTCCTGTGTGTGCTCTTACCATCTTTGTCTACACGTCTGTGCGTGTGTCTGTGCGTGTGTCTGTGTGTGCGTGTGTGTGTGTCTGTGTGTCTCTAGTGTGTCCCTGTATTTACTGTATGTGTGTGTCTATATCTGTGTGTCTCAGGGTAAATGCTGTGTTCTCTTAACACCCCACCCTGTCCGTCCCTGCAGCAGTGCCCTGTCCAGCTGCCAGTCCATAGTGTACATCCCCCAGGACATCGTCCGGGCCAAGGAGATCATCTCCCACATCAACACCCTGAAGACCCAGGTCAGCTACTACGCTGAGAGGCTGTCCCGCGCCGCCAAGGACCGCTCTGCCAACGGTCTGGAGAGGACCCTTACCATCCTGGCTGATAAGGTGAGGGAGAGCCTCTAGCCTGGTACCAGGTCTGTTGGTGAGGGAGAGTCCCTAGCCTGGTACCAGGTCTGTTGGTGAGGGAGAGTCCCTAGTCTGGTACCAGGTCTGTTGGTGAGGGAGAGTCCCTAGTCTGGTACCAGGTCTGTTGGTGAGGGAGAGTCTCTAGTCTGGTACCAGGTCTGTTGGTGAGGGAGAGTCTCTAGCCTGGTACCAGGTCTGTTTGTGAGGGAGAGCCTCTAGCCTGGTACCAGGTCTGTTGGTGAGGGAGA
Source organism: Coregonus clupeaformis (assembly GCF_020615455.1). NCBI lineage: Eukaryota > Metazoa > Chordata > Actinopteri > Salmoniformes > Salmonidae > Coregonus > Coregonus clupeaformis. The sequence goes on along the minus strand of NC_059211.1, from coordinate 61,794,762 downwards.
GTCTCTAGCCTGGTACCAGGTCTGTTGGTGAGGGAGAGCCTCTAGCCTGGTACCAGGTCTGTTGGTGAGGGAGAGTCTCTAGCCTGGTACCAGGTCTGTTGGTGAGGGAGAGTCTCTAGCCTGGTACCAGGTCTGTTGGTGAGGGAGAGTATCTAGCCTGGTACCAGGTCTGTTGGTGAGGGAGAGTCTCTAGCCTGGTACCAGGTCTGTTGGTGAGGGAGAGTATCTAGCCTGGTACCAGGTCTGTTGGTGAGGGAGAGTCCCTAGCCTGGTACCAGGTCTGTTGGTGAGGGAGAGTCTCTAGCCTGGTACCAGGTCTGTTGGTGAGGGAGAGTCCCTAGCCTGGTACCAGGTCTGTTGGTGCTATTTTGCCTACGTTTGTGCAGTGTGTATTTTGTCTTCAGTCACCAACACAGAGATCGATAGATTATTTGACCAATTTAATTTGTCATCATGTGGACGGAAGACAATACAGAACGGCCTCTCTTGCTTGGCTCAATTCCCGCTGTGTGGTTCCTATGACCTTTACCCTCAGACTCGCCAGCTGGTGACGGAGTGCGACTGCAAGCTGCTGGCCTCAGCCATCCAGGCACTGAACGCTGCGCGCCCCGAGTACATCGCCTCCAAGGCGTCTCCCACCGCCGACGCCGCCGATCAAGTAGTCCTGCGCAACGACCAGGACACGCTGCTGGCCAAGTGGAGCGTATGCAACAGCCGCTCCTCGCTGCACGACGACTGGCACGAGGAGGAGTGGGTAAGGCAAGGGGTCACCAGGGCTCAGGGGTTCACAGGTCAACTCCAGTTTAGCCTTCGTGGTTTAGGAGCACTTAAATACAGTTACAGTATGTAAGGAAGAAAGCAGTGTGTTTACTGAGGGATTTGTTGTGATTGATGTGGGGTGTGGTTTAGTATGTTGGTCCATCAGATGTCTTGACTGAAACGATATCTTTTGTTTATTCTCTTCTCTTCTCTCCTCCCCCATCTCCTCTCTTCCACTCTTCTATCCCTTCTTCACTGTTCTTCTCTTTTCTTGTCCTCCTCCCCTCTGCACTCCCTCCCCCAGGAGAAGGTGTGGCTAAACGTAGACAAGAGTCTGGAGTGCATCATCCAGCGGGTGGACAAGCTCCTTCAGAAGGACCGTCTGCCTAACGACAGCAGCAAGGGGGACACTACCCCAGGCGACCAGCAGGGCGGCAGCAGTAAGAAAGGTAACCAGAGTACCAGGGCATTCTGGATCAACCCCGACTGCATGACCCAGGAGGAGCCTTCATCACCACCATCCTCACCATCATCATCCTCCCTCCTGCCTGCTCTCACCCTGAGTCTGACTCATGCATGCCCACCCAGCCCTGACAAAAACCCATGTAGGTTTCTTTCCTTCTTTACCTTTCTTTCTTTCTTTCTTTCTTTCACTTCACTTGCTTTTTTGCTTTGTCATGCACATTGTCCTATCATCCCACTGCTATCATATTCATCATATCTCAACTTATTAGAATGGGCCTAACTTGTTTTTGTGCAATATTGTTTTCTTAGACATTCTGAAGATGTATATTTCCTATTTGTGAATGGTTCAGTTTGCTCTGTGTTAGGTAGGTCTGTCAGTGTTCATGTTGTATTCTGGGGGCCAGCCAAAGTCCCATTGCTGTGGCCTTCTATGTGCCAGCTCAGCTCAGCCTATGTACTGTAGCCAGCTAGCTTATTATGTGCTTATTGTACTGTACTGTGTGTGCTATCTGCCATGTTGCTGATGGCATGTGGCACCTCCACCCCTTCCAGATGGCAGCCCCAGTGGCGAGGAGGCTTTCCCAGGTAAGAGCTCTGTCCTCTCCCCTGCTTCTGTCCCCTGTCTCTCTGACTGCTTCTAGCTGCAGCCCAGCTCAGTGCTACGGCTTCTTCTAGCTCTATATATCACAGTCTGTATGACATCTCTGTTTGTTTCTAGTACCTTATCAGAGATGAAGGACATCAAGTCAAATGTGTTGTCACATGTTATTCTCATATTATATGAAGGAGTTACAGCAGCAGTTTAAGGGTCTCTTAGGATGATTTCAATGCAGAAGGGTACATAGTTTATGTTGTGTGTGTGTCTGCCCCAGGGGAGTGGAGCGAGGCGCTGTACCCTCTCCTCACCACGCTGACAGAGTGTGTGGCTATGATGAGTGACAAGGCTAAGAAGTCCATGGTGTTCCTATTGATGCAGGACAGCGCTCCTACCATCGCCATGGACCTCTCCCTGCAGTACAGACGAGACGTGGTCTTCTGCCAGACGGTCAGCACAGTACACATACTGACCTGTGCACACACACACACACACACACACACACACACACATACAAGTAGTGAGGTAGAATAATGTGTGTAAATAAAAATGTATGTGACGTTAAAGTGAATGTTGAGTGTTAATATACACGGAGTATACCAAAATTAGGAACTTCCTAATATTGAAGGGTACATAGTTTATGCATGGACTCTACATGGTGTCAAAAGTGTTCCACAGGGATGCTGGCCCATGTTGACTCCAATGCTTCCCACAGTTGTCAAGTTGGCTGGATGTCCTTTGGGCGGTGGACCATTCTTGATACACAAGGGAAACTGTTGAGCGTGAAAACCCAGCAGCGTTGCAGTTCTTGACACAAACCGGTGCGCCTGGCACCTACTACCATACCACGTTCAAAGGCACTTGAATATTTTGTCTTGCCCATTCACTCTCTGAATGGCACACATACACAATCCATGTCTGAATTGTCTCAAGGCTTAAAAATCTTTCTTTAACCTGTCTCCTCCCCTTCATCTACACTGATTGAAGTGGATTTAACAAGTGACATCAATAAGGGATCATAGCTTTCACCTGGATTCACCTGGTCAGTGTCATGGAAAGAGCAGGTGTTCCTAATGTTTTGTATACTCAGTGTTAATGTTAATATCTGTCTCCAGCTCACTGCTCTCATCTGTGGCTTCATCATCAAGCTGAGGAACTGTCTCCGTGACGATGGCTTCCTAAGGCAGCTCTACACCATCGGCCTGCTGGCCCAGTTTGAGTCTCTGCTCAGCACCTATGGTAAAGTACACATACTCTCCTCTCTCTCACTCACTCACTCACTCACTCACTCACTCACTCACACACACAATTTTGAATGTGTGTGTATTCCAGGTGAGGAGCTGTCCATGTTGGAGGACATGTCGGTTGGCATCATGGACCTACGGAACGTTACCTTCAAGGTGACCCAGGCAACCTCCAGCTCCTCCCCCGACATGCTGCCTGTCATCACCGGCAACCGGGACGGCTTCAACGTCCGCATCCCGTTGCCGGGGACCATGTTTGACGCGTTGCCGCGGGAGATCCAGAACGGCATGCTGCTGCGCGTCCAGCCTGTGCTCTTCAATGTGGGGATCAACGAACAGCAGACGCTGGCAGAGAAGTGAGAGGGGTGAAGGAGTGATGGAGAAGTGAGAGGGGTGAAGGAGTGATGGAGAAGTGAGAGGGGTGAAGGAGTGATGGAGAAGTGAGAGGGGTGAAGGAGTGATGGAGAAGTGAGAGGGGTGAAGGAGTGATGGAGAAGTGAGAGGGGTGAAGGAGTGATGGAGAAGTGAGAGGGGTGAAGGAGTGATAGAGAAGTGAGAGGGGTGAAGGAGTGATGGAGAAGTGAGAGGGGTGAAGGAGTGATGGAGAAGTGAGAGGGGTGAAGGAGTGATGGAGAAGTGAGAGGGGTGAAGGAGTGATGGAGAAGTGAGAGGGGTGAAGGAGTGATGGAGAAGTGAGAGGGGTGAAGGAGTGATGGAGAAGTGAGAGGGGTGAAGGAGTGATAGAGAAGTGAGAGGGGTGAAGGAGTGATAGAGAAGTGAGAGGGGTGAAGGAGTGAGAGAGGGGTGAAGGAGTGATAGAGAAGTGAGAGGGGTGAAGGAGTGATAGAGAAGTGAGAGGGGTGAAGGAGTGATAGAGAAGTGAGAGGGGTGAAGGAGTGAGAGAGGGGTGAAGGAGTGAGAGAGGGGTGAAGGAGTGATAGAGAAGTGAGAGGGGTGAAGGAGTGAGAGAGGGGTGAAGGAGTGATAGAGAAGTGAGAGGGGTGAAGGAGTGAGAGAGGGGTGAAGGAGTGATAGAGAAGCGAGAGGGGTGAAGGAGTGATAGAGAAGTGAGAGGGGTGAAGGAGTGATGGAGAAGTGAGAGGGGTGAAGGAGTGATAGAGAGACAAAGAGGGGTGAAGAGATTGGTGATGTTCCTGTCCCTGTATTGTTGACATGTTTAATGTCTCCTGTTTGTGACAGGTTTGGAGACACGTCTCTGCAGGAGGTCATTAACCTAGAGAGTCTGGCCAGACTCAACTCCTACTATGAACAGTTTAAGGAGGTCCTACCTGAGGACTGTAAGTCACCATAAAGTAAATGTCCCTATATGGTCCTACCTGAGGACTGTAAGTCACCATAAAGTAAATGTCCCTATATGGTCCTACCTGAGGACTGTAAGTCACCATAAAGTAAATGTCCCTATATGGTCCTACCTGAGGACTGTAAGTCACCATAAAGTAAATGTCCCTATATGGTCCTACCTGAGGACTGTAAGTCACCATAAAGTAAATGTCCCTATATGGTCCTACCTGAGGACTGTAAGTCACCATAAAGTAAATGTCCCTATATGGTCCTACCTGAGGACTGTAAGTCACCATAAAGTAAATGTCCCTATATGGAGGATATTGTTAAGATGTAGCCTATAACATCTCCCCCTCCTGGTCTCAGGCCTGCCCAGGTCCCGTTCCCAGACGTGTCTACCAGAGCTTCTGAGGTTCCTGGGACAGAACGTCCACGCCAGGAAGAACAAGAACGTAGACATCCTGTGGCAGGCAGCAGAGGTAGGCAATTTTTTCGATGCAGGGCCATGAATGAATTATTGAAGATGATCCTTTTGGGTCTAGTCCATTTCATTCTGTATGGATGTTACTAATGGGGATCCAGACCAGGCCTAACCACATTTGAAGAATAATTTTGTAGTGGCAGCATGCTGTCTATTATTTCCTGGTATCTCTCCTCCCCAGATCTGTCGTCGTCTGAACGGCGTGCGTTTCACCAGCTGTAAGAGTGCTAAGGACCGCACAGCCATGTCCGTCACCCTGGAGCAGTGTCTGATCCTACAACACGAACACGGCATGGCCCCACAGGTCTTCTCCCAGGCCCTCGACTGCATGCGCAGGTAGGTGTCCATCCCACTGCCTGAACTAAAAATGAAACACACACACACACACACTGCTCGCTCCATATGCTGGGACAGTGCCAACTACAGGGTCTCCTGTCCCCCGTTAAAATATTATAAAGAATACAAGTTATATTTGAATTCTCTGTAATTAGCACTGGTTCCTCATGCATCATCTTTTTTCCTGTTCTCCAGCAGTAACACCTGCTTGTCAGTCTGTCCAGCCAGTTTGCGGAGAATGCTCCCCCATGATGACTGAGCTCGCTTTCCATACCCCCACATCATCCCCCTCTCCTCCAACCCCATCCCCCTGTTCTCTGACACTGCTTGCTGAGAGGACAAGAAGGGTTAGATGAAGTGAAGGAGGGTAGAAGGAACAGAAACCTTGTGTAAGGATGGGATGACTCCCAGAACAGAACAGAAGCTCCTTGTTGTCATAAACAGGACCCTGTAAAGTACAGTAGGTTATGTGAAAGATCTGTTGGGTAGTAATGCAATGCTTTCCTGCAGCTTCCTGCATGGTCTCTCGCTCCTCTCTTCACCTGCCACCTTCCCACTTTTTAAGTGCAAGGCATGCTGGGAAGAGGCACGCTTGTGCTGCATGACTTGAGGCTGGCAGACCTCCCCCTTCTCCTCCTCATCCCGCTATTCAGGAAGTGAATCCAAATTCAATGAATTGACTGAAATGAAATGGATTTGAGCACAAAATCCAGCCCCCCACCCCTCATCAACCCCCCATATCCGTGGTATGAACATGGACAATCATCACTGTCTTCTCTTCTTACCTCTAGATCTTTTCTTTCCTAAAGATGCAGAACATTTCTCTTAATTTTCCTCTCCTCTCTCTCTCTTTGTCTTCCTCTGTTATGACAATGTATTTGTCTCTGATTTCTCATGTTTTGGTTGGAATTATTTCATTTTTCCGTTTTTCATTTTGGGTGTTTCTTATCCTCGTTTGGGATTCGTTTCTGGCTGAATGGGTCTTATTTTCACATTCCATTCCACTGGCTGTGGCCCTAACCCTAATATTATCACACCCCACCTGCACCATCACTGGTATCTCTCTTTGTTATCCATGGCTGATCATGGCCACCACATATCATTCATATCGTGTATTACCGTCTCCTCCACTCTTATTGGCCACTTTATCCCTGTCCCAATGCACGCGTCCATCCATCCATCCATCCATCTATGCCACCTGTACTTTTTGGCCCTGGCTTCTCCTCCCTCCCTCCCCCTCTTCGCAGCATTGGGACCAGGGAGGGGGTCACCCAGAAGAACCTGAGTGGCCTGTTGCCTGTGCGTGACTTCAGGCTGGACCCCAGCCTCCTGTACTCCCTGCCCCTGCTGGCCCTCAGCCCCAACCTGCTGGTCGTCTGGCTGTTCCTCAGCGTCGCCTACTTCCTGGCCAAGCTCCGCTGCAGCTGAACGCACAGCCCCTCTACCCAACTCTGCCCCACAGACCCACCTACTCTCAAACTCCACTCCCCTCTTCTCTCTGCCCGTTCCCCCCAGTGTGTCCAACAGTCAGGAAGAAAGGCAAAAAGTTATTCTGTCAGTCAAGGAGGAAGACAGGGAGTCAGTCAGTCTCTCTCTCTGTCAGTCTGTCTGGAGCTCAGCCGGGAGAACCCTCTGATAGGTCGAGGGCAGACCATGTGTACATGACTGGACTGTATGTGCGTCACTCGGCTAAACTGACAGCTGTTCCACCCAATGGGCAGCCACCTCTCCAGCACTCCTCCCGCCTTGCTCTCTGTCCTAACCAATCCAGTCAGAGCAGGAGGCTGGTCTAAAGGTCTATGTGCAGTACTGTATGAGACTGTTACTGTCAGTGTTCTGACATATTTCTCATTTTAACACCCATTGTTTTACAACAATCAAATACAAACTGAGAGTATGGAGAGAAACTTTGTGAAATATAGCCGCTAAGAAGTTTTAACTGAATTTAAGTTTTGTCACAGTTGTCCTTGAGTATTTATAATGCTGCTTCCCAACTCATGACATGATTATAACCATGCTAATATGATAATATGACATCATGGATCCTTTGGTTTTGCACAGAGCTTATTTTCAGTCATACAAATGTTCTGGCTTGCTTGATGTTTATGTCTTCCATAAGGTTTGCATACAGCATAAGCCAAGGGAAGGCTTGGCTGTGCAATATCAAGCTGCTAATGTTTTGATATGGCAGCCATTTTGTTGTTCTTCCTCAGGTCTTCCTACTCTTACAGCAGGAGAGACTCGTGTCGCTTTCACTTAAACCAATGCACTTTTTATCAACGTTGTCGTCGTCTTAATGAAGATTATTATCTTGTCTTGCCAATTGACACTGTTTAATCTTGCGTCGGAGCAATTTGAATTGGCTAAATCTGATTATGCAGTGTAGATATATATCACTTGCTGGATAGCATTTATTATTGGACAGTATTTTGAGGATTTTTCGCAAGTGTTTATTTTTCAGTTTATCAGATTTCGTGTCGGTACATAGTTCCCTATTTACTACAGAGTTTGTATATATGAATTAGTTATTTGTTTGAGAACCTATAAGGGTTGCAGTTATAGGGAAATGACAGAGAAGATGAAGAGATTGTACATGGGCAAACCTCAAATGGCACCCTACGACCAAATGATGCACTACCTCTGACCAGTAGTGCACTAAATATAGGGGATAGGGGATGATTTGAGACACAGCCCATGCTTGTTGTGCCAAATGCTTTAGCCAGGTCTCAGATAGTAGATACAGGTCTTGGATCTTTATTCCAGGTCAAAGTGGGACTTCCAGAGCTCCCAGCAGCCCAAATCCAACCCGCTTCCACAGAGAAGTGCCCTAGAAAGGGAGATTTGATTGCAAACACTTTGGGTTACTTCCAAGCCTTGCACTTTGGGCTTCCTGGTCTCTGCCGAGAGTCCATCCACCATTATCATATACAGTCGCCGCTATCTACTCCCATAAAAATATGATTAGCCATCTAATTGTATATGCACTCATTAATACAGTGGGGAGAACAAGTATTTGATACACTGCCGATTTCGCAGGTTTTCCTACTTACAAAGCATGTAGAGGTCTGTAATTTTTATCATAGGTACACTTCAACTGTGAGAGACGGAATCTAAAACAAAAATCCAGAAAATCACATTGTATGATTTTTAAGTAATTAATTTGCATTTTATTGCAGGACATAAGTATTTGATACATCAGAAAAGCAGAACTTAATATTTGGTACAGAAACCTTTGTTTGCAATTACAGAGATCATACGTTTCCTGTAGGTCTTGACCAGGTTTGCACACACTGCAGCAGGGATTTTGGCCCACTCCTCCATACAGACCTTCTCCAGATCCTTCAGGTTTCGGGGCTGTCGCTGGGCAATACGGACTTTCAGCTCCCTCCAAAGATTTTCTATTGGGTTCAGGTCTGGAGACTGGCTAGGCCACTCCAAGACCTTGAGATGCTTCTTACGGAGCCACTCCTTAGTTGCCCTGGCTGTGTGTTTCGGGTCGTTGTCATGCTGGAAGACCCAGCAACGACCCATCTTCAATGCTCTTACTGAGAGAAGGAGGTTGTTGGCCAAGATCTCGTGATACATGGCCCCATCCATCCTCCCCTCAATACGGTGCAGTCGTCCTGTCCCCTTTGCAGAAAAGCATCCCCAAAGAATGATGTTTCCACTTCCATGCTTCACGGTTGGGATGGTGTTCTTGGGGTTGTACTCATCCTTCTTCTTCCTCCAAACACGGCGAGTGGAGTTTAGACCAAAAAGCTCTATTTTTGTCTCATCAGACCGCATGACCTTCTCCCATTCCTCCTCTGGATCATCCAGATGGTCATTGGCAAACTTCAGACGGGCCTGGACATGCGCTGGTTTGAGCAGGGGGACCTTGCGTGCGCTGCAGGATTTTAATCCATGACGGCGTAGTGTGTTACTAATGGTTTTCTTTGAGACTGTGGTCCCAGCTCTCTTCAGGTCATTGACCAGGTCCTGCCGTGTAGTTCTGGGCTGATCCCTCACCTTCCTCATGATCATTGATGCCCCACGAGGTGATATCTTGCATGGAGCCCCAGACCGAGGGTGATTGACCGTCATCTTGAACTTCTTCCATTTTCTAATAATTGCGCCAACAGTTGTTGCCTTCTCACCAAGCTGCTTGCCTATTGTCCTGTAGCCCATCCCAGCCTTGTGCAGGTCTACAATTTTATCCCTGATGTCCTTACACAGCTCTCTGGTCTTGGCCATTGTGGAGAGGTTGGAGTCTGTTTGATTGATTGTGTGGACAGGTGTCTTTTATACAGGTAACGAGTTCAAACAGGTGCAGTTAATACAGGTAATGAGTGGAGAACAGGAGGGCTTCTTAAAGAAAAACTAACAGGTCTGTGAGAGCCGGAATTCTTACTGGTTGGTAGGTGATCAAATACTTATGTCATGCAATAAAATGCAAATTAATTACTTAAAAATCATACAATGTATGATTTTTGTTTTAGATTCCGTCTCTCACAGTTGAAGTGTACCTATGATAAAAATTACAGACCTCTACATGCTTTGTAAGTAGGAAAACCTGCAAAATCGGCAGTGTATCAAATACTTGTTCTCCCCACTGTATGTAGACTAGTGGTGTTATCATTTTCCAGCCCCGTAGTCTCTCTCTCCATTTTAATCAGTATAATACCTGTCTTCAGTGCTGTGTTACATCCCAAGACGGCCACACTCAATCCAATCTAAAGTGACCTACTAAAGAAATGGACCATCCGTCCCAAAATAGCCTCCTCTGGGAGATTGTCACGCTTGTCTTACTTCCCCTCCACCCCCCATTTCCAACTTCTAGACCCCCACAATGTAAAACTGGAGGCATTCTCTAGTCTCTGTTGGTTCTGTTGGTTGAGCTATATGCAAGCTGGTTAGGCCTCTCACTGGTATGAGCGCTAGGCTGGGTTTGATAGCTAGGTTAGTTCAATGGTTTGGTTTTGAAATTCAAATATTCTTTTTTTTTTAAACTGATTTTGTGCAATGTTACTGTTTACATTATCGACAAATACTTAAGTATATGCAGTATTTCTTTGTCAGTATTCTACATGATTTACATTTTGAATCTTGTATATCCATATTGTAAATAATAGAAATGTATAAAATCAGATCATCTATTGATAAGTATGCTGTTGTAGAACTACCTCTATTGTCCCATGAAAACACCATCTAAGTGACAGCCAGGGGAGAGAGCTGAGAGGGACCAGAGGAGAGCTGAGAGGGACCAGAGGAAAATGTGTTCCATGAGAGCAGCACCCAGGATCTATCCCAAATGGCACCCTATTCCCTACATGGTGTACAACTTTTGACCAGAGCCCTATAGACCCTGGTCAAAAGTAGTGCACTATATAGGGAATAGGGCGCCATTTAGGATGTAACCCCAGTATGTACAATATTAGGATGGTGTTTGCCTCAGCCAAATGTGAAATAGCGCCTCCTGCTGGTTGGTAATGACACTACAGACACTTGTCCCCCAGTAGCTCCAGTAGGTCCTATGAAAAGAGTTGGATTGCTCCATTCTGGGGATACATGCAATTAGGAGACCATTCTGAAGTTGAAGAGATTTGCAGAATGTGCTGGTGGCAGTTTGTTCTGTTGGTGTATTTAATTCCGATGAAGAAACACACTGTTAAACATGTAACCATAGTGACGCTAAATCCAGGAATATTCCAACTAAAACCAAGTTCCTGACTCAAGTTTTATTTTTCTGTTTCTCTTGAATTCCTTAGAGCTTTTGACTATAGAGAATATATTTATATTGTGTTGCATTATATTTGAATGCTTGTATGTCTAAATGCTTACATGTTTGCTAAATATATGTATTCTTATAGAGAGTTTATGATGTGATTATGATTATTACATCATCGTCATGCAGGTGTCACTTTATAATGAGAGGGAAGAATTCTAGTTGCTGTTCCAGATATCTTTGTGTTAACCCTTGGTCTGGTACTTTGCCCAGTTCCAACCCAGTATCAGGATTGCTTAGATGACCATTTATGAATATGTTCTGAAATAGTATACGTTTCTCCCTCTCTCTCTCTCTAATGCTTCTCTCTGGACAGTGCAATAACAGTCAGTTAGTCAGCAGCCCAAAGAATCAGCTTTAATGTTGTTATGTAATAAATGTCATGCCAAATGTATCACAGAGGCGAAGGTGTATACTTCACTATAGAGTATTTGAATAGTGCAGTTCTCTGTTTGCCCGGGAATGGAACTGTTGCATTGAAATTAGAATGTATAACTTTTTTAGTCTGTGTGTTTGCTATTGCTCTTGTTTCGCTTTATCTGTGATGCTCGTAACTCTATCTAGGAAGCACGTCTTCTGTACACAGTATTAGTGGTCTGTACCCCTCCCTCCAACCCCATCCCGATATTCCCCATTTCCCCCGACCATCCGTCCAACCGTTGGCTTTAGCTGTTGCCCCTATGTTTCTTTGACAGTGGCGTCAGTGTGTTGGTTGGGTTTTTGGGTTTCTCATTGTCTTTTAACACAAGCCCTTTTTTGTTTTGTTTTCTTCACTTTGCTGTCATCCTCTCTATCTGTGCTTGCCCTCCCTCCCTCCCTCCATCCCTCCCTCCCTCCTCCTTTTTCCCAGTGAGGGCTGCAGACGGGAGAATACCATGAAGAACGTGGGATGTCGCAAGTATGCTTTTAACAGTCTGCAGCTCAAGGCCTTCCCCAAACATTACAGGCCACCCGATGGAACGTTTGGGAAGGTCGAGACTTGATTTGGATCATAATCTATTCTACTGTATCTAATAGGGACAGCAACAACAACAACAGTATTTAAAAAATGATGCCTTTTTTTCTGCCAAATCAATGTTTAGATGGTCTTCAACCTACGGTAGTTGCGGAAGTCCTGTGGTAAATACCTGTGCACTGAATCTAGTCATATTTTCAATTTCAAACTGCCAAACCATTACTGGTTGAGAAACTATATACAATGTATTCAGACCTCACATACCTTCTAGATTGTTCTGAAGTTGTAGAGAAGTCAGGTGGGACAAGTAACAACACTGTTTGGTTACATCACGTTTTTAGGGTAGTCAAGATAAAGCGAGGAGGTCGTTTTCCTGAAGAGACGGTCACTGATTCTTTACCTCTATACACAGTGATGACTTTGAGTTATTTTCAGAGGTTCAGGCAATCTATAGGTCACCTAAACGTTCATACTGGGACGATGCTGCTTCATGTTGACTATGTTAACAGTTGTGTGTCTCAACCCATAGTTGACATGTAAACTGTGATTCATACATTTGGTTGGCGTCATTGGCCAGAGTCTATGCATTTCAGAGTTCTTATTTAGTGAGTGTTTTACGTATGGACTACACATTAATGTGGAACTGGGCCCAAGTCACGCTAGTCTGATGGACTTGATGAATGAATCCTTCCCCACGTGGATTTAGCAGTACGCTAATCCTGTAGAGCAGGGTTCTTAAACATTTTCAGCTTGAGAACTGACTAAGAAATTGACCGTCCTCCTGTGACCCAAATGGTCCACCAGATGACCCAAATGAAGAAGAAATAGTGCGTGATTATAGATGTATTCTCATAACTCGTGACCCACCTCTCGCATGCCCAGGGCCCACTTTGGAACCCAACTCATAGTTTAAGAAACCCTGTAGAGGGACGTCCCACAGACTGCAATGGCAACCCAAGACCAACTAGAGCTTTCAGTGTCTGATGCGTACCTCACCTATGTACTGTTTCCATATCTGTAAAGCCTGCTTTTAACTTGTGAATGCATTTAGCTGTGTGGCATTGTCTGGCAGCTCACTGTGAAGTCTTAGCACTGTCTTAAAGGGATAGTTTGAGATTTTGGCAAATGCCCTTTATCTACTTCCTGCGAGTCGGGTGAACTCGTGGATACCATTTTTATGTATCTGTGTCCAGTATGAAGGAAGTTAGAGGTAGTTTCACAAGCCAATGCTAACTAGCTTAGCACAAAGACTAGAGGGCCTCATTGCCAAAATCCTGAACTATTCCTTTAAGACTTAAAGAGGAATATGAAAAAGCTATGAATGTTCTAGAACGATCCACTTCACTCTTTTACCAAGTTCATTTCTGGAAAAAGTTGGGTTTGAGGGTAGCAAATGAAACATAATACATTATATGTAAATGTATATAACATTGGCCAGTAAAGGAAATCGAGTCGAATAGATTATTTTCTGTTCTAATTTTGAACCAAGTAAAGGCCAGTAGTAAACCATTTAAACACCCAAGAAGCACATTTCTTTATCAACTATTTAGGAAAATGTTGTGCATTTGTTGCAATGTTATTTTAGGATTGTCTTGTTGGCAGGAGTTGTTGACCAGGGTAAAAAATAAATAATCAGTAAAATTGTTATCGGTATGGGAGTTACATTGTATGTTAATTTGGAAACTGTACTGCTCAACAACAACATATTTGTAATGTCTATGTTCACCATGAAGCAGCAATGTCAACTTTCTTTTTTACAACATTTAATGAGATTGCAATTGGATACACAATTGAGCCAGAGGAGACTTACAAATGAGTCATATGTTTGTGCATGTATCAAAGTTTCACATATGTTTGTTTTTCAACAGGCACCTCTGTACTGCACACGACAGAATTTACCCATAAGCTCAACTGTGAGATATAGTTTGTGCACATTTATTGTGTTGTGCACTGTAGTGTCTTTCATGCTTATAAATATTTTATTTAGAATTATTGGAAACATATTTTGCTATCTGCAGACTTTATTTTGCATTTATGTACAATACTAAAGGGTATAATTCAATAAGCATTGGGATTGGATTTGTATTTCTTTCTATTGTAATGAGTGCATATCTTGTATCCTACACACAGAGATGGGATATCTGTATAGGCCAGACTATTGCTATAAATGAAGCTTTCATCAATATCTGATGCTAATAAAAAAAGAATGTTCAACATCTTTCTTTTGTCTTTGTAATGGAAGACTTGAAAGTTTACATCAAGATGTTGGAATAGTGGAAAGGGTGTTGGAATGTTCCGTTCTCTCATTGCAATTCGTTCTATTCCAGAATCTTATCTGGGTGACTCTAGCCAGAGTGAAATGTCATCCAGCCAGGCCACAGCCACAGCAAAACAAAAGACCTTGTGTCTGGCTACTAGGATTTTTTGTTCTCTGCAAGATGCCACTTGTTATACAGTAGCAAAGGTGTAGAGATATGATGCCAGTGATGTCTGTGGAGCGATCCAAAGACATAGTCACAACTAGAAAGAAACAAGGTTCAACACGTTTTGATTCCTAAAATACGGTGCTACTTGAAGACAATGGCAGCACTATTGGCATACTGCACGCTATGGAGATCAGCGTCTCATTTCCAGAGGTGGAGGTAATTGGGTTTATTTTTCACTTCTCTTTATACAAAGGAGTGCCGGGTAGAATTCCTTGGACAACTGTGTCAGGCCCATAGTGGTCACACACAGTGAATGCAAATCTACTCAGACTTTAGCCCCAGTTGTAACCCTGTATTATTTGTATTTGATAATTAATATTGGACTAATTTAATTTTGACTAAAACATCTCCAGAATAAATATTTTCTTCCACTGTTCAGGATACGTCCAAAGATTGGTCTTTTAATACATTCACGGCATTAGGAAAAGGTTTTGGAGAACTACGGTCTGCTAAGAATACGACCTTGGCAGACATCAGCAGTCCAGATTTATTCATGTGGTCTAGTACGCTTGATCACACTCCAGTCCAGACGGTGGCAGTAATGCACTCAACATCTGGTTTGCACACTAAAGAACGAACAAAAACGGGGAAGAAGAAGAACTCGATTGTAGTGGCTGCGGTTCCGTGAAAGGACGTCTTTGTTTCTCGAAGAGGAATGGCTTCTCTTGATGTTGGGTCGACATACTCAAATTATACAGACTTTAATAATGCGGTTATCGCATTCGAAAATGAGAATTTTGTACAGTTTTACCGCCGTGACGCAAGAACAATTGAAAAAGTCAAACGATTAAATCCAAGGCACCATTACAATCCTGAGTTGAAGTATGTGAACATACATCTGACTTGTATACACGGTGGCAGAAATTTCTTATCACATTCTAAAGGAGTGCGTCCGAAAACGAGGTAGCTAACTTCCATTTCTAGATTACTTTTTTTGCTTGTATCCATGGTCATGTAGCCTACATATCTGCTAGATCTGCTGACAGGGGGCGCTGTTTTGCAGCCACTGTCCGTCATAATAAGAGTATTTCAATGTAATGTTTCAAGGACAAGATAGCATATTTTTTTGTAGTGGGGGCGGTAAGAGTTTTTTTTTCTCTAAAAAAAGTTTTTATTTAGAATGTATTTCATTTTACATTGTTCGAACCTATGTTAAAGTAGGCTCATTGTCTCTACAGTACCTGCAGGGTTGGATGCCCAGCGTTAATCAAAGTCAAAACTACAGAGGATGGAGAGAGATTAGTTGTGAAGGAAATGGTCAAAATACACAACCATGAAGTCAGTGAGGTGAGTGGTCAACATAATGGGTTCAATTCTAGATGGCAATACCATGATGCATTTTATAGTGTTACTGTTATGATAAACTACAGTAGGACTGTCACATAATAACAATTACTGGTTGATGGTTGTTCACACATTTATTTGAATGAATATGTTCTTGCACAGGCTACATTCAAGCACTACCCCAAGAGGAGACAACTATGTCCGGCTGAACGTGCCAAGTGTTCAGAATTGCTGGCAAAGTACGATGGCAACAAAAGATTGGTGATAGAAGAGCTCACCAAAGTAACTGGAAAGGTCATCCTACCGAAGGACATTCACAACATTGCAGCAACATTGAACTGTCCTCCAAAATGTGAGAGAAAGAAACACGAGGTGATCAAAGGGATTCGAATGGTGATGGACACTGATACAAAGCTAAGAGAACAGGCAAGAAAAAGGCGGCCTGGATCTGGTTAGTATTTCTGACATAATACGTGCTATTATGTTAAGGAGGGAGCATTGCCATTACGTTGCCACAACATTGGGGACGTTACACCCTCACATACAGCGGTGTAGTGGTGCTGTTTATTTTTATTTATTTATTTTATTTATTTTTTATTTTTAACTTTACCTAACCTCATACAACTATCCGGAAGTCTCGCGAGCTTACACATGAATTCCAGCGGTAATCAGCGTGGTAATAACAGGTTACAGTTGACAGTTTACCAAACTTTTGACCTATGACAGGCCGGCAAACTGGTTACCACCTACATGCGCAGGACATTTATCCATGGGTTTCGTGTAACACAACCACAGAACTTTAGCCTGGTCAATTAAAAAAACGCAAATGCAAACCTGGCATGATCGAGAATCTAGTTCCAAAATAAAAAATAATAGCCTGCAGGGTTACAAATGGGGCTTCCATATAGCCAATATCAGATATTCTTTACGGCAGCTATACTCAGCCCGATTATAATTTATGATTAAATTCATATAGTGTGTGTCTTCTCCATGCATTCCGATATAAAGGTGCATGACAAGGTGTAGCAGCCGTGCTTTAGTCTTTCAAAGAAGACACCTCAGCAACGACAGTCAGACTATCGTCAAGCACAATCTTCCGGGTAAAGAAATGTTGACAAACTTTGATTTTGGAGTGTAATGTCCAGATAATGTTACTGCTAATATGTCATTGAATGCACCTCTAAGCTTTCAAGGATCCAAGGAGGTCGGAGAAGAAGCTGGTGCTTGACGTGGACACGGGGCTGGATGATGCTCAGGCCATCATGATGGCTCTCGCAGCCCCCAACGTGGAGGTCCTGGGGATCACCTGCGTAAGCGGCAACACCTCCCTGGAAAACTCCTGCAGGAATACACTGCGCGTTCTCAAGGTCTGCCAGCGACTTGAGGTAGGCCTGGTGGAAAGAATGCTCCCTTCTTGTTACTTAATTAAAATAACGATTGATTTGTAACAATCATACCATTTTGGTGGTAAGCTTATGCTCTATTATAGGCTAATTTCAGTGTGTATTATATCTGCTGTGTTGTGTTAGATCCCAGTGTTCGGTGGAGCTGCGGAGCCTCTGATGGGCCACCTGCTGTCTTCAGGCACCTTCCATGGGCAGGATGGGCTGGGGGACGCCCCTGACCCAGACGCCCCGGGCTTGGAGCTGCTGCAGACAGAAGGAGCTGTGGAAGCCATCATCAGGCTGGTCAATGAGAACCCTGGAGAGGTCGGTAACAAAAGGGTTAGGTTCCTAGGCTAAAACCAACCCCTAGCACCCCTAGATCTATGAGCAATGTGTTTGCATTGGGGCTTCGAATCCAAACAAGGTCTACCGCCTAGCGGACAAGGCGTTAAGGGTATTTTTTCCAAGCCCCAGGGGTATTTTTCCTTCTTAGTAGTTGTCTGGATTGACTCAGTGTTGTTTCTCTGTCTAGGTGTGCCTGGTAGCCACAGCCCCGTTGACCAACCTGGCCCTTGCAGTGAAGATTGACCCCACCCTCCCTCAGAAACTCAAAGGCCTCTTCATTATGGGAGGCAACACTGACTGTAAGGGCTTTATGTATATAATGCAATTTACATAGGCCTAGTGACTTGTTATCAACATACTTTGTCATACAGTCAATTAACACTTTTTTTATTGTACTTTTTTCTTTAAAAAAACAACTGCATTGTTGGTTAAGGGCTAGTAAGTAAGCATTTCACTGTAATGTCTACACCTGTTGTATTTGGCAAAACATTTTTTAACTTGATTTGAACCTGGTAGGATATTTAAAGAGAAATGGCATGGTAGGATGTTATGTATGATAATGACCTAATAATAACATGTTTGTTTCTTGGGTATTGTTATGTGTTTGCAGCTAGGGGGAACACCACCGTGTGTGCAGAGTTCAACTTTGCTGCCGATCCGGAGGCTGCTTACATTGTCCTGAACCGCTTCTTCTGTCCAACCTACATCGCTACCTGGGAGTTCTGCTGTGAGAACAAGCTACCATGGGTAAGACCACAGGTTCTGGTCGTCTACCTACAGTGCCTTATGAACGCCAAGGTAGTGGGTTCGATCCCCGGGACCACCCATACACAAAAAATGTATGCACGCATGACTGTAAGTCGCTTTGGATAAAAGCGTCTGCTAAATGGCATATTATATTATTATAATATTATTATTCAGACCCCTTGACTTTTTCCACATTATGTTACGTTAGTGTTATTCTAAAATGAATTAAATAAATAAAAATCCTCACCAATCTGCACACAATACCCCATAATGACAAAGCGAAAACAGGTTTTTAGAAATGTTAGCAAATGTATTATTCTTATTACTTATTTACATAAGTATTCAGACCCTTTGCTATGAGACTCGAAATTGATCTCAGCTGCATCCTGTTTCCATTGATCATCCTTGAGATGTTTCTACAACTTGATTGCTTTCCACCTGTAGTAAATTCAATTGATTGGACAGGATTTGGAAAGGCACACACCTGTCTATATAAGGTCCCACAGTTGACAGTGCATGTCAGAGTAAAAACCAAGCCATAAGGTCGTAGGAATTGTTTGTAGAGCGCCGAGACAGGATTGTGTCGAGGCACAGATCTGGGGAAAGGTACCCAAAATATGTCTACAGCATTGAAGGTCCCCAAGAACACATTCTTAAATGGAAGAAGTTTGGAACCACCAAGACTCTTCCTAGAGCTGGCCAAACTGAGCAATCGGGGGAGAAGGGCCTTAGTCAGGGAGGTGACCAAGAACCCGATGGTCACTCTGACAGAGCTCTAGAGTTCCTCTGTGGAGATGGGAGAACCTTCCAAAAGGACAACCATCTCTGCAGCACTCCACCAATCAGGCATTGATGGTAGAGTGGCCAGACGGAAGCCACTCCTCAGTAAAAGGCACATGACAGCCCGCTTGGAGTTTGCCAAAAGGCACCTAAAGACTCTCAGACCATGAGAAACAAGATTATCTGGTCTGATTAAACCAAGATTGAACTCTTTGGCCTGAATGCCAAGCGTCACTTCTGGAGGAAACCTGGCACCATCCCTACAGTGAAGCATGGTGGTGGCAGCATCATGCTGTGGGGATGTTTTTCAGCAGCAGGGACTGGGAAACTAGTCAGGATCGAGACAAAGATGAACAGAGCAAAGTACAGAGAGATCCTTGATGAAAAGCTGCTCCAGAGCGCTCAGGACCTCACACTGGGGCGACAACAACCCTAAGCACACAGCCAAGAGAACGCAGGAGTGGCTTCGGGACAAGTCTCTGAATGTCCTTCAGTGGCCCAGCCAGAGCCCGGACTTGAACCCAATCTAACATCTCTGGAGAGACCGGAAATGCTCCCCCATCCAACCTGACAGAGCTTGAGAGGATCTGCAGAGAAGAATGGGAGAAACTCCCCAAATACAGGTGTGCCAAGCTTGTAGCATCATACCCAAGAAGACTCAAGGCTGTAATCACTGCTAAAGGTGCTTCAACAAAGTACTGAGTAAAGGGTCTGAATACCTATGTAAGTGTAATATTTCAGGTTCTTTTTTCAATAAATTAGCAAAAGTTTCTAAAAACCTGTTTTTGCTTTGTCATTATGGGGTATTGTGTGTAGATTGATGAGGGATGAAAAAACTATTATCAATTTTAGAATAAGGCTGTAACGTAACAATATGTGGAAAAGGTCAAGGGGTCTGAATACTTTCTGAATACAATGTACAGACTACATAAAGGCACACACACTACCAGGCTTTATTGTAAGCACTGGTCCAGTTCTCTCACATCCGAGCAGATGGAGGAAATGAGACAAGGAGAGGAGGCCTCTTTCAATTATTGAGATGCAACCACTGGCTCACTTAGACAATTCATTATTATCGAAATATCTCATGCAGTCTTTTTACAAAGATTTTACATACATTTTGTCAGAGCAAATTGATTAGTATTTTCTCCAAACCCACTTGTCCCATCCGTCTCTAATCACCACCCTGCAGTCGTTCTGTGACAAGTGGCTGGCCCAGGACACAGACAAGGCCCGCTTCATGAAGAGCGTCTTCAAACACACCATGGACACCGTGGCCTCCTGCGCTCGCTTCCAGAGGGAGATGACGGCCGGACCGGGCTTTGTGTCGTGCGACTCGTACGCCATGGCAGCGGCCATCGATGACGGTTTCGTGTGGGTGTCTGAGCCGGTGGCGGTTACCGTGGAGCTTCAGGGGACCTACACCCGGGGCATGATGGTCCTGGACAAGCTGGGAGTCCTGGAGAAGGAGCACCAGGTCGTCATCATGAGGACGGTGGACCTGGAGAGCTTCAAGGGGCTGTTGATGGACTCCCTGAAGTAACAAGCACTGGGTTGGGAACCCCACCTAAGCCACTGTCCCATATTGCTTTCAATTGTTTTTTTATCATTATTGATCAAATGGATATGGATATGTCTCCAGTGTCTGTTTTGACTTGCCATTATGTTCTGAATCACCAATCATTTTACTTTAACAGGAAATATATATTCTACAATGTTTCTTTTCTGATATTGTCTTACTATATTACATGAGGTCAGCAGCAAATGTCCATGAGTAATGTTACCAGGCTATCAGTTACTTTTTTTAGATTGCATTTCTTTCCTGTTAATGACAAAGGGATAAAGTAAAACTTATTTATTGAAAGTGCTCGGCAATGTACACTCAGAGAAACGTCCCTTAGTCCAATTGAAATACAAATTCACCACTTTCCATTACTTCTATTTCTCTTCAATAAACAAGATTTTCATTATGTCATATTTAAAAAAAGAAAACAAACCGAGATATAATCTTAGAAACAATCCACGATTTGTGTATCTCACAACCAAAGTATTATTTACATAGTATACAAAAGTGCAACACCCCCATCCAATCACATTCCAAAATGAAAGCATTGTCCTCAGAGCCACCACTGACTCTGTCAGTCTGTCTGTGGGCTCTGGTCCGGGCTCTGGTCCTGACTCCAGGGTGTCTACTGGACGCGGTACTTGTAGAACCAGCAGAGGCCCTTGGTGAAGTTCCATCCCAGAGAGAGAGAGAGGATGTAGAGGAGACCTAGCAGGGCGAAGGGGTAGAGCAGAACCACTGTGTTCTGCAGGTGGGGTAGTGCTGAGGAGAGACAGAGAGGGAGAGGAACTGGAGTAAATATGGAGTTGGTAGATGTAACCATTGTTAGAGGGTCTGATGGTTTCATCCCCCAGTGAACTATCCATTTAAAGGTTAATAAAACTCAATGGGGGCCTCACCATTGTATCCCAGGAATGTAATGTATAGATAGTAGCCGATGGCTATCAGCCACAGACTGTTCCCTACAAAGTACCCCAGGAACCAGTCTGAGTTTATCACTACGATATCTGAAACAAACAGAGCAGAGATCAGACACTTTTACATGTGACAAATAACACCTCTTATAACAAGTTATAAATGTGTAATAAGTTTGCACTCACGGTTCATAAAGAAGAGCTGGAGGAAGTGCAGGATGACAAGCAGGGGGTAGAAGGCATTGAGATGCACATCGAATGCGTAGCCCCACTCCACATCATAGTCCTTACTGGGGGGCTTCAGCAGGTACTTATTGGTGATGAACCTGGGGATACAGGACAGACAGGAAAGGCCCTTTAGAAGAGCATGGGGAAGGACTAGCGTTTCAAAACTGATAGAAGTTAAACATTTGCACGTCCCGAAGACAACCTCTAGCCTCTATCTGAAGGGACCAGATAGACACACACACAATATGATGCTGTGGCTCCTTCCTATAGGCTTCCAGCTATTCCATATATCTTACACCCATCTAGTTCTTTCAGATCTGTACATCTCTACTCACCACATGAGTGTGGAGATGAGCAGGCCCACTCCGATGCAGTCTATGAATACCACCCACAGCAGCAGCTTCAGAGTCTCCACGAAGCCCATGTCCAGCACCAACCCAAAGCCCACCGTGGACACTACACCGAGGACGAGAGACAGGTGTCAACCGCAGCCACAGGGAAACAGTTTTGACTATTGTACTTTAAATTCAAAAAGCATAAAGATTATAATATTGCAATTTGGTATTTATTAGGATCCCCATTAGCCGCTGCAAAAGTAGCAGCTACTCTTCCTGGGGTCCACATGAAACATGATATAATACATGGTACAGAACATTATTAGTCAAGGACTGAAATACATTTAAAATGTCACACATAGCCTACATATCAGTACATACACACAATATCTAGGTCTGAAAAGATAGAACAAATATTACAACAAATATTATGGCTGAACTCAAATGTGCTGGTTGATAAAATACCTGTATTTATGGGAAATATGTTTAAAAAGGGTATTTTGTTTTTAAATGATATTGTACATTTGAATGGTAGAGTTCTGTCTTTCATGGAGTTATCAGAATTGTATGGGAAGGTCTGCTCAATCCAAGATTACAACCAATTGATTACAGCATTACCCCAAAACTGGAGGAGGCAGGAGGCAGTGGGAGGAGGTAGGGA
This sequence comes from Coregonus clupeaformis, assembly GCF_020615455.1. Lineage (NCBI taxonomy): Eukaryota > Metazoa > Chordata > Actinopteri > Salmoniformes > Salmonidae > Coregonus > Coregonus clupeaformis. The sequence continues at coordinate 61,772,132 of NC_059211.1, read as the reverse complement.
ACTGGTCTGTCTGCCCAATATAAAGGATCAAAACTGGCAGAGGAATAAACATAGCATAAATAGGAAAGTATACTAGTTTCATTTGAGGACCAGGATGTTGACAGCTGTGCCATGTAGATTGCAAAATAGTTGGGAAGAGATTTTTGATGTACCGATTCCATGGTATGAGTTGATATATAAAACGACGCAAGATTCAAGACTTTGTGCTTTTCAGCTAAAATTATTATATAGAATTCTTGCCACCAACAAAATGTTGAATATTTTGGGCATACAATCATCGAAGCTCTGCAGATTTTGTTGTGAGGATACAGAATCAATAGACCATTTATTCTGGTATTGCCCTCAGGTAGCCTGGTCTCAGGTTCAGGAATTGCTGAAAATGCATAACATTGATCTAAAATTAACCCTAGAAATAGATCTGGAGAGACCGGGTCAGTCAATTACTAATAATCTTAGTAAAAGTATTTATCTTGAACTCGCAATCTGTGGATTATATTCGATTAGATAGATTGAAATTGTATGTTAAACATCACAGCATAGTTGAAAGATATATGGGGCGTAGGGTGACCAGCAGAGATAGATGGGATGGGCTGAGGGAAGCTGAGGGGTGGGATGTGGAACTGGAGACAAGTGGGAGTGGAATTGCTGGGCGGGGGATAGAAAGACGTTCAAAGATAAAAGTAAAAATAAATAAAGTAAAAATAAAACATAACAAAAAGTATGTTTGAATGACACTGAGGGGCAGTGTTGTTACAGCTAATGCCTGTTTGCCTGAGGCTGATGCCGTGCAGGTGTTTGCACACATGCATATACACACACACTCATTCAAATGCACACGTGCACATACATGGACACACACACACGTAAATAGTTCCATACATGCACTCAAACATATTCAGTTGGCCTTGCTGTTATGATTCTTGTTGTCCTTGATGTCTTTTGTTTTTTGCATTGTTGTTTTCCTTTGTCTTTGTCTTTTGTTCATTTTGTTGGTTGTTGGTGCATTGGGGACGGGGGGCTTGGGGGTGGGGAATGGAATTATTTTATTTATCTGTGGGGGGGATCATGGATCGCTGGTTCAAGTCCCTGTTTTTGACCTTGTGGGAGATCTGTCGACCCATGAGTGTCCAAACTGTGTGCCAACTGCTTGAACAGACAGTTCGGTACCTTCAACACATCAATACCTCGCACAAAGACCAATAGTGATGCAGTCAATCTCTCCTTAACTTTGAGCCAGGAGAGACTTACATGCATGTTACTGACACTTTCCCTCCGTGTACATCTAAGTGCGATACGTGCTGCTTTGTTCTGGACCAACTGAAATGTACCTATGTCCTTCTTTGCCGTACATGACCACACAGCTGGGCAGTCCAGGTGTGGCATAACTAGGGCCTGTAGGACCTGTCTGGTCGACTGAGACGTCAAGAAGGCAGAGCAACGCCCTATCATGGACAGACCTCTTCCCATTTTAGCAACCATTGAGTCTATATGTTTTGACCATGACAGCTTGCTATCTAGGGTTACAGCCAGCAGTTTAGTCTCCTCAACTTGCTCAATAGCCACATTATTTAATAATAGATCTAAATGAGGTTTAGCGTTGAGCTTTTAGTTTGAGATATTTTGCACCAGCCTATTGCTAGTTACCCATTCTAAAACTGACTGGAGCTCTATGTTAAGTGTCTGTTATTTATTTTACTGTTGCAGCCGACGTGTATACTGTTGAGTCGTCAGCGTACATAGACACAGAGGCTTTATTCAAGGCTGCCCTGCAGTACACCACACTCAACTGAGGCTTCCATTAACGAAAACCCTCTGTTCTATTAGATAGGTAACTCTCAATCCATAATCAGGCAGAGGATGCAAATCCATAACACCCACGTTTTTTCAGCAATACGTTATGATCAACGACATCAAAAGCTTCACTGAAGTCTAACAAAACAGCTCCCACAATCTTCTTACTATCAATTTCTTACAGCAAATCATCAGTCATTTGTGTCAGTGCCGAGCATGTGGAGTGCCTGATCATCAAATAATTTCCTTGAGACTGCACAGGCTCATCACAAACTCTATTTATGTCTCTGATCTGTTTTAATCACGTGAGATGAGCCCAAGTCAGTGGAAAGAGGGCCCCATAACCAGACATGAATACTCCAAATGATACATTCATTCCTATTTGATTGCTGGTTATATCCGATACAAAAAAGCCTTATTGCATCCAATTTTGAGTTGGTTTATGATTTCTGTTGCTGCTTTATCATTTTTAATCAAAGCTTTAATATGATGCTTTAAAGGTGCTTTGCTTTTTGTTGGGGTTGTGCATATTTATACTTTCTCTAAATTGCAAAAAGTGATTATAGTGGTCAAACTATTGCTACACAGTTCCCGCATAGCACACTTGTTCAGAAAGGACAGGTGATTGTTATAGATCGACTGCTGTGAAAAAGACCCAAGATACTGACCACAGAGCCAGATGCTGAGTAACACCAGGAAGGCAGGGTCGTCTCTGGCCCACTGGTCCTTGGTCTGCTTCCTGTAGTGGAAGTTGCGGTAGACTCTCTGTGGGGAGGTGAACAGGTAGAGCATCTGCCACACGGCAAACTCAAAATCCATGGCTTTGAAGTGCAACAGCCTCCTCAGGTATTTGTAGCGCTTGGCGCCCGCTGTGTGGCGTGCCGCATCGCGGGCGCTCAGGCTTCCGTTCTGCGGCGAGGTGGTCGGCAACATAGTGCTGGAAAACACAGGAAGCATCATGATGACCAAATCAGAGACATATATATATATATACAGAGTTTGATTTACAGTGGAGGTCCAGTCTCCCCGCATAGGCCTCCCCTGGTGACACAGTACTGTCAGCTTATGTCAACATCCAACAACCTGTACAATATTAACTTTTACCATGCAATTACATCAAGTCACTGCAACAGTCACATCGATTGTTTCCTAAATTACGCCTTGTCCATCCTGTCTGTGGTAGTTATGTTTAGACATCTTGCTACCTATCGGATATGTCTCTCCAGCAGTCACGACAGATAGTGTGATATACAATGCTCAGATCTTTGTTGACAAGTCAGGATAACAGACTAGTAGTAGCTAGCTAGATGACTCTTGAAAGTTAACGTCAGCTGGCAAACTAGTTTGTGGTTTTCCCTGCCAGAAATATTGTTTAAACTAAAGTAATTTGTGCCAGCGAGTGTCAATAGACAAACGTTAGACTAAACAAAGTAGCTAGCTAGCTTATGGCTAGCTAACGTCGTTAGGTCTGTGGCATAGACCCCTTGATGGACATGGAATTGGCTGGCCTTAGTAGCACGTTAGCCAAGACTACAACTGAATGTATGGTTTAGTTGCAAACTGAGATAAGAATGTTGGAATACACGTACCTGCTCAACCTCCTATTTTTAGAAGAAAGTTCCTCTTCCTCAGTGAAAATAGCTCTTCCGGACAACTGAACACGTAGAAACTTCCGGTACGTGACTAAGACGCGCTTCGACATTGAACCTTGGGAATTGTAGTCAAAAAGGAATAAACGATCTTTGTTGTAGTAAAATCTATCATAAAATATCACCACTCCCTCTGACATAGCTAAAAGTATGGATATGGATTTTTGCATGTGTTGTAAATTAAACTGACAGTTTGTAAGATAATTAATATGCGCGTAAAAGCAGTGAATGCATAGGTCATTCAGATTCAGAGTGTTTAGGTGTCCTGTATGGCAGGCAGTGTGCACCCAATGGTGCGTTCGGTTGCACGTATCACCTCTGAACAACTTTGCGGTCCACGGCGGTAGAGTTGCCGTACCAGGCTGGGATGTAGCCTGACAGTATGATCTCGATGGTGCTCCTGTAGAACACTCTGAGGGCCCTCGGGGACAGGACAAATTTCTTCAGCATCCTGAAGTTGAAGAGTCGCTGTCGTGCCTTCTTCACTACGGTGTCCATGTGGTTAGACCATTTCAGCTTCTCTGAGATGTGTAGGCCAAGAAATGTGAAGTTATTGACCGTTTCCACGGCGGCCCAATTGATGAGGCGGCCCCATTGTGGTTGATAATAGCTTGTTGATGGTTAATTGAGCCCACACAATTAAAACTAATCAGAATACAATTGACAATATTTTATTCCAGACAACACTTTGAGACAGTAGATATAAAACTAGAAGGGATCTAGCATGGAGTGATATGTCAAAAGTAGTGAAAAAACTGAAGCAGAGTTTGAACCAGTAACCAACAAGTTACAGGAGTATTCCCTCCTGTGCCATAAAGGTCCAGACCTCTTGGTTGAGGATGTAGTGTTGTTATATGCAGGAGTATAGCATCAGTCTGGCCAACGTGAAATATAATTAGTTTTTTTATTTCATGGTTGAAAGAGTAAGGCACAGAAATGGGAAAGAGGTTTTCAACTCATACTCTGAATCTAGTAGGTTCAAATTATACAGTCAGCACCAAATCATTATTTTATCTTATTCTTACTCTCTTTAGCAACCCCCTTACCTCCCTCACACACACACAGACACGCACGAGCGCACACACACACACACACACACACACACACACACACACACACACGTGCATTTCTCTTAGTCCATAGTCTTGTCACTCCAGGCCAGAGATTTCCTCTTGGCAAGTTCCATCCAGGTTGGCTGACCCCGGTGTGACAATGATGATGACGATGTAGGGGGTGATGAAGAAGATATCTCAGGCTTTGCGATTTGAATCTCAATTTGACCATTGCCAGATTTCCCCTAAGATAAAATACAGAGATGACATATTACTAACTAAACTGGCCACATTACATCTTAGTTACAAAATGAAGACTTACTCTGATTGAGTCAGTCGTTTTTCCTCACCACGTGAGCTGACCAGGAAAAACGTCTGTCCCTAGTGGGGGCACAAAGCACTGACAAGTCAAATATTTACCATAGTCCCAGTCGAGAGTGCTCTGTCTGTCCATTTCTCCACAGGCATCTTCTCGGCTCTCTTTAGAGACGTGGCGGATCTCTCAGACGCTCCTCGTAGAGTTGGTCTGGTTGGCATGTGAGGCTGGGAGGACGGTTGTGTCAGCTGTTGAGCTGTTCCTTGTGGTGTTAGTTGTGATGCTGTTTGTGTGTTAGGCTGTTCTGAAGGTAATGTTTTGAGTTTAGCTGTCAGTTGCAATCCCCGTAGGATTGGTCTAGTCCTTGGTATTGGTTGAGAGGGTAGTTGTACCACTGGGGGTGATGTTTGTTTTTGTGAGGCTGTTTTTGTGCTTGGCTGTGATTGTAATGGAGGTTGTGTTGATGGCTGAGCTGTTGGTTGTAATCTAGGCTGTGGGGCTGGGGTTGGAGCTGGCCGTGGTGATGGGGTGTACTGGGGCGTTGTTGTCCCCCCTGTCCCATGCTCTGTCTCTGGAGTGAGATGCTGTTGGAGACTCCTGGTCTTCTCCCGGGCCATGGACATCCAGACAGGCTCTGATCCAGCTGACCCATTAGACCCAGGGGTCTCAGCCCCTCTCAGAGCAGGTCTGGATGATGGGCCTTTGTCTGAGGAACAATGGGTGACATTATTTAAATCAAATCCAACTTTATTTAAAGTGTATTTAAAAGATACTGTGGTGTTTGAGGACTGGAGTTGTGAATCCATGATTTCATCAGATCATCCTTATTTATATTGTGGTTAATTTGGTTTGCTCGATATTGGCAATATTATGATTGAGGTGAAACAGAGATCTTTTTAGAAGCAGTGTTATACAGTGCCCCTGTAAGTATTGGGACAGTAAAGCATTTTCTTTATTCTTCTTTTGGCTCTATACTTCAAACGTTTGGATTTAAAATCAAACAATGACTATGAAGTGCAGACTATCAGCATTGACTACATCAAGCTTGTGGTTACAAAATTGTACATTTTCGGTTTGTTTTGGTTGTGTTTCAGATTATTTTGTGCCCAATAGAATTGAATGGTAAATATTGTGTCATTTTGGAGTCACTTTTATTGAAAATAAGAATAGAATGTTTCTAAACACTTATACATTCATGTGGATGCTACCATGATTATGGATAATCCTGAATGAATCGTGAATAATGATGAGTGAGAAACTTACAAAAATTGTAATGTTGAGAGGTTAGCATGTCTTGGGGCTATTATATTTGTGCATCTGTAACTTTCTCACTCATCATTATTCACGATTCATTCAGGATTATCCGTAATCATGGTAGCGTCCACATTAATGTAGAAGTTTAGAAACATATTATTTTCTTATTTACAATAAAACTGACTCCAAAATGACACAGTACATTATTTACCATTCATTTCTATTGGGCACAAAATAATCTGAAATACAACCAAAACAAACAGCAAATGCATCCAACAAGTTTGTAGTCACAAGCTTGATGCAGTCATTGCGTGCTAGAAATATGGGACCAAATACTTAACTTTTTATAATAAACATATAAGGGAATTAGTCCCAATACTTTTGCGCCCCTAAAATGGAGGGGCAATGTACAAAAAGTGCTGTAAGTTTTAAACGGTTCACCTGATATGGATGAAAATACCCTCAAATGAAAGCTGAAAGTCTGCACTTTAACCTCATAGTCATTGTATCATTTCAAATCCAAACTTTTGGATTATAGAGCCAAAGGAAGTAAAAAATACTTCACTGTCCCGGTAATTACAGAGGGCACATATAATTATACACATCTGGATCCAGTTTTGATTGGAGTGGAAATTGCCCACTCTGATTCAGAAGTGCTCATTATACTCTACCTACCGGTGGATTATCATTAGAGAAGTGTTAAGTGGTTTTGTAGATATATGTTACCTGGGCTTAAAAAGGCATCTACTACCAGGTCAGTATCATCACCATCTAAGGATAGAACCAAGACAGTGCCTAGAGGTGAGTACATGCTATTGAAGAGAGCCTTCAGTAGACTGACATAGCTGAACCCTTGTGAGCTAGAACACCTTGTTAGTGCAAAGTTAGTTAGTGCATAGTCCAAGGTAATAGTTATTAAATATAGACTCAGCGATATGACGTAGATGCAGAAAGTAAACAGCATAGTGGGTCAATTTCCTCAACAACTCAGAGCGTTGAAGCGCGAGGCTCAACTTCTCCGCTGAACCATCTACGACGTTTTGGAGGACATACGTACCTTGGTTCTCTTTGAGTCTGTTTCTGTCAGGGGTGTATGGGGGGGTGGCAGTGGACGAGGGGGGGCAGTCTGACACTTGTGAGGGGCCCTTCCTCAAAGCCTTATTTGCAAAGTCACCCCTGACCTTTGAACTTGTGTCAATTTCACCTTTGACTGGTTCTGCAGTTGTCATGGCGATGACCTCCACACTATGACTCTCAACCCTGAATTCTTGGTCCCTTTGCAAGCGATACTTCAGAGACTGAGAAGTTGTGCGCAGCTTCACTCCGAAAGCACTCCTCCTCCCCTGCTCCTGATCATTCTCCTCCTTTCTCTCGCTCTGTCCATCCCTTTTCTCTCCTCCCTTCAGTCCTGTCTCCTCCACTACTTCTACCTCTGTTTTTACTTTTCTCTCCTGAGGCGAGGGTTGTGATTGGTTTTCCTCCAGGCCTTTAAATGTGGCCTGCTCTGGTTTTACCCCTTGCCTACGGACAGAGCCCTGATCAGGGTTCTTGGCCACCAAACCCTCCCCTCCCTTTCCTTCTCCATTCATCTCCTCGTCTCTCGTCCCTGTGTGGGCACTGCCAGCGACGCTCTTGGAACGCTGTCTCAAGGAGGAGGTGGAGAAACTGTTTGCTCCAGGCAGTGTGTCTTCTTGGCCAGTAGGTGGCCCTGTAGTCCTCTGCACCAGGTCCAATTTGGAGGTTTCTTCATTAACGCCCGACGGTGGGACTGCTGTAGTTTCTCTGACAGACTCTCTCTCAGAAGCAGGTCTCTGTGTTTGTTTTATAACGCAAGGGGCAGGGGTAGGTCGAGCAGAGTGGTGTGTAGAGCTGCTGGTGTCTGCTAGGCTCAGACCCTGTGTGTTTCTGCTCAACCTGTCTCTTTTGTTAGAGGTGGCTGGGGTCATATTCTCTTCTGGCTTCTCTTTTGAGGGCAGTTGATTTGTGGTGGAAGTGACATTATCTGATCCATACACAGGACTGAGAGGCATGGAGAGGGTCTTTTCAGATGTAGAACCAGGCCGACTTCCCTGGTCTGAATTATCCTGGATGTCTCTCTTGTCTTGACTTGGGTGTGTATGGATGACTGTACTGGGTTGTTTGATCCGGATAGGTTCCTGGGGCTTCTGTGGCTCCTCCACTGCTGCTGAAGGGGAAGAGGACTGGCTGGGGGTCTCCAGGATGTAGTTCTTGGTCATGGGCTCTGGAACAGAGGAGAGGTCTACCACTAATGACATATCCTGGAGGTAGAGAGGGTTGGTGGTGACGCGTCCCTCTGGTTCGGAGGACTTTTGTCTCTGTAATACCGCTTTCTGACCACCAGGGGGTACTGACTGCCAGGGCTTCTCCTCAGAGTCTTCTGGAGATGAAGAGAACGGTCGCTCCCTCTCCTCCTCTTCCTCTCTGTCCTCGTCCTCCGTTCCGTCCTGCTCTTCCTCCCTCCCAGACAGGGGCTGGTCTGGGTCCAGATCACTCAGGCTCTCTGAGCAAGGTCTGCTTGCTCTCTAGTAATGACACAGACAAGATAAGCAGCCCCTTAAACCGTGGTCTTATATTTACACTGTAATTGAAGTATTAGAGATTTAAATGCTGCCCAGTGCCCACTATGTGGTGTTTTGGTGTTACATTATACAGTGAGATCTTACCGGGGGACCTTTCCTTCCCTTGGCGCTGGCCCTCTGGTTCCTGGGTTTGACAGACATGCGGTGACGGGCAGCAGAGCTGTCCAGACTGGGAGTGTACTGGGCTGGGCTGGTGAAGTCCACTGCAGGGGAGGGCTCCGGATCACAGAGGGAAGCAGGATTCGGGGAGAGAGGACGGGACGAGGGCTGGGAGAGGCACTGAGGAGAAAGTAGAAAAGCACATTAACAACTGTAATGGACCCAACAAACATGTTTTCGGTGAAGGTTGTTAGGATGATCAGTATGTTAATGTGGGATGTGGTGTAATACAGACAGGAAGTTGCATCACCTGCTCCTCTTCCTCACTTCCTGTCCCTGCTAAACTCAGAGAGCTATGGTGCCTGTGAGTGTCAGGGAACTGGGGATGGAATGGAGGGAACAGTGTCAATCAGTCAGTCACACTGATGGTGGAAGAGTAATGAAGAAGGATGATGATAATGATGATTACATTGTGTTTTGTTTGTAAATGTACCAATAGACACTCCTGACTACAACAAGGTTTGTTCTCTAAAAAATAGATGTTATCTCAATGAGACTGTCCTGGTTAAATACAAGTTAGATAAATTGTATCTATGTGTGTGCAGTGCATGTGATCAGCCCTAATCACCTTGTAGGAAGGCCCCTGTGCTGTTCTGTCATGGAACACAATATCTGGAGGGCTCTGGGGCAAACCATCATCCTCAGAGGTGGCTCCGGAATCTTCCAGTCTCTTCCCAGGGATCAGCAAGGGGGGAGGGCCCAGACGCATGTTCTGCTGCTGCAGCTTCAGCTGCCCAATCAGAAACAGTCCATGTGTGATGAGCACACTCCTGGACCAATCACAACAGTATTTTAGACTACAAGGACCCTCCCACCTACAGACTCACCTGCAGTTCTCGTATCCTGCCATGTACGTTCTCCTGAGACAGAATCCTTGTCGGTTCAGAGGAGCTCTGTGATTGGTCAGCCAGGAAGATGCTGTCATGTGACAGAGCTCTGGACCCCAGTGTCTTCGGACCGCCCCTGTAAGTGACACAGGTCACAAACATGTTTACTACATATATACAGTATTTCCCAGTGAGCATGCTACTTATAAACTTGATATGGTACTATTTCCAGTGAGTGAAAGAGGTCAGACGCTTACAGACAGTCATCCTCTGAGTCGTCGACCCCCGGAGCTATGACATCAGCAGTGACATCACTTGCGGACTGGCTCTGCTTTATCAGTCCTTCGGTCTCCTTCCACTTCAGACGGCCAAACAGACGACTCTTCAGCTGCTTGAACCGAGACTTCTTCCTCCCTGAAACCACCACAAAGTTACTGTCCTACACTTGGTTTTGTTTGCAGAGTCAGACAAGAGACTTGCTGTGAAGTTCATTCCTGTTTGCATTGCATAATGCAATGTGTATGTATGAATGGTGTATTGTTAATGAATGATTTGCTAGCTACGTATGTCTGTTTACATTGGTTTATGCATGTCAATCCTTTAAAAAGAAAGAAAACAGGTGTGTTCTACCTGTAAGCTCTTCTCCTGATCCCTCCCCTTCCCCAGCGTTAGTATCCATGGCAGAGACTGGATTTAGCTGCTCTTACCTAGGAAGAGAGACAGGGCAAGACAAAAATCATTCAACGACATCGTATTTAGCAACGCCAGAGGGTTCTGTTTGAACAATGGCTATTCTTGTGAGCCATTCAGGAGCCAGTAGACTGCAGGTTACAGCTCACCTCTATCACACCACTCCCTCCCAGGACAAAGTGTGCTTTCAGGACTGGCCTCAGTCTTAATGCCTGAGTACTGTACACACACTGTCAGATATACCTCTATATGCCCCCCTGGTGATGTGGGTTGGAGCCCTGTCTCGGCCACCCTCTGTCTATGCCCCTTCTAGCTGTCTCCCTCTACATTTCCTGCTCTACTGTCAAAAATACAAAACAATCGAACAAATAAATAAATAACAATATATGTTTTAAACATTGTCTGTCAACACAGATTTTGGAGTTGTCCTATTTTAATAACAGATTTATTATCCTATTTAATAATATCACATTTTATTATCCAGCCAACTTTGTCTTTCCAGAGACAAAGACTCTTCATTGATAATAAATAGTTTCACACACCCTTTTCCTTGAACCAGCTGATAACACCTCTAAACTAAGAGCATGTTGGCAACGTTTATGAAACCTAACAAACCTGATAAATGGTTTACTTTATATCAGGCGTTAGATATTAGCTTTGCTATTGTCATTGTTCTAGCTATTTATAGTTAATAAATAAGCTCTTTTAATTTGATGTAACATTTTCTCAAGTCAAGTTTGCCAGTTCAGCGATATTGTGTCAGCAGCTCCAATTAGTTTCAACAGCATTTCTCTTTCGGCAGATATTATGGAGCGTTTGATTAGAACAAGCCGACCAGACAAGAGGCTTTCAGCTCCTGTGTTGACTTTGCGCCTGGAACTGAATAGGAGTTGCCTAGCAGTCCACTGATGACGTGATGTGACATTAAATAACAAGGAGACAAATTAAACATGACCTGAGTTCAACCTTTCCCAGACTCATCATCCACACACACACACACACACACACACACACACACACACACACACACACACACACACACACACACACACACACACACACACACACACACACACACACACACACACACACACACACACACAATGTCTGAAAGAAGACAACAAAAACCAGTGGTTCACCAAGGTTCTAAGCACTCCCAAACTCCTCCAATCCATCTTTCTCCAAGACGTATACAAGCAGGGAGAACTCAGGGAGAAGAGGGATACAAAGGTTAGTGCACTGAACCCAGCCACCAAACCCCATACAGCAACCCAGTCTAATACAGCAACCCTGCTCTGTATCTAGTTGCCAACTGGAAAATAATCGCTCTGCAGAGTAGAAGACTAAAGGTCGGTGCAGCCCACTGAGCAACCCAACTACTGAACCACACATGGCAACCAGGCCTTGTACCCTGGTGCCCAGCAGAATGGATATCTGCAGAGAACAAGCCCAACAATAGAGAACAGCAGGGGTGCTGTCTCTGGTGAAATCCTATCCTGCAGCTACAGGATATTACTGAAGCTGGCTGGCCAGTCCTGATCCAGCTGGCTACAAACAGCACAGTACAGATGCCGTATATTAATCTGTTGTTGCAGGAATTGTAATTTCCACTTAAAAACTTCAGACTTGATTTGCCCTAATGATAAATGTATTAACCCCTACAAAACATGTCCATTAATTATAATCCAAATAACAATTCACATGTCCTGTTGCTGTAGGATTATATTCATGCTGTTTTAACTGGCTCAAATTAAGACACGGCATCTGTATACTATGTAGGAGCTCTGTGGTAGAGTTCAGCTAACTATCCTCCTTGTTGGCACCAAATGTTCCATGATTAAAACATTCTAATTTGCATTGTAACTAGAAGTATCAATGTCTCAGGTGTAACTTTTAGTGTCAACATGGTGTCCACTGAGATTCTAAATCAAGCCAGGACACTGTATAGGATGGCTGGCTATCCATGGCTCTGTTGATCTATGGATCTGGCGAGGATAAGCCTGTGTATTACTGTTTAATGAGATGATGAACTTGTGTAACCTTTTAGACCTCACACACAGCTACGGATGCGACACATCGGGTGCTCTAGTGCCTGTAGTGACGTCAGCATGGCAGGCTGGTCCCCCAAGGCTATAATGGAACCCCACAGCTGAGCTACTGTGTAGATAAGAGGAAACCATTAACTTTTTACAGCACCACGCATTCAATAAAATAATCTCATTAAATGGTTCGGGAGCATAAATGAATTCGGGCCATTTGAATCTAAATAGATTTCGCCCGTAGGCAATGAGTGAATCATTCACTGGAATTGGCTGTGAAAATAGACTTGAATTTCTAAAGAACAATAAACAAAGAAATACATAAATTAATATAAATTATTGTAAAAAGTTCAAATTATAGAATATCTTAACATCTTATGACCTGCTTACCACAGGAGGTTGGTGGTACCTTAATTGGGGAGGACGGGCTCGTGGTAATGGCTGGAGCGGAATCAGTGGAATGGTATCAAATACATCAAACACATGGTTTCTATGCGTTCTATGCCATTCCATTTGCTCCGTTCCACTCAGCAGCCTCCACTGCTGCTTACTTACCATGTAAGTAAATAGAAACCAGGTACCAACATGGTCCCTCCCTGGAAAAAGCCTCTATAAAAAGGAAGTGTGACTGATAAGACCTACGTAACAGCACTGCACAATGAGAGCCAAGGGACTCCTCAGTGAGCCAAATAACACAAGCCCAGGGGACCTGACACTTCAGCAGCCATGCTCCCCACACCACAGCAGTGCAGTGAACACATGGAATAGTACCTGTTGATAATGGAGGGACTAAGGTGGAGAGGTACCCCCTATAATCTATCTCTGTGTACTAGTCAAAAGCAATATGAACCAGAGCTCATTGATTTTGTGCTATCCCTTTGATAAAGGTATTTTAACCAAACAGCCGTTATGAAATCTGATTGTCCTGTGAATGATCAGCGATTACACTGATCATATTCACAACCAGCATTATGCTTTATATACAGAGTAGTGTTGTTTACCAAAGGCAGTTTTATTACATGACAATGAAGGATAACTTATGAAAGGCAAACACTGTAATGGCAATCATCCCTCTTTCTAGATGAGTGCACAGTGGGTTTTTACAGACACAGTTTGAAGTTTATCTGTAAGCTTTTGTTTTGGCAGTGGAATAATCACACAGGATCTGTTTATTTAGGTCGTCAGACACGATTTGATTGTTATCAGTTAATCCCCTTTAGGAATGCAGAACTCGTGCTGAACACACTGTAGTTCAAAGTTCAAAGGTTATGGAACAAGAAACAGTTGAAATACTGTCCAACAGCAGGTCAAAAAAATACCCCAATAATGAAAGATTACGTTGCAAATTATCTTATCAATTAGCATCTTTATCAACAGATACAACTGTTTGGGGGGTGGTTTCTAGGTCAGTTACAGTAAGAGTCAGCTCAAGTTCAGTCGGGTGGAATTGTCTTACCCTGTTACTGAAGAGCAGCTGCTTCTTCCTCTCTCTCTTTCTCTCTTTTTCTGTTTTCTCTTTCTCTCCAAGGGGAGGATGTGTCCTTCCACGCGCACGCACTCACACACATACAAGTCCTCAGCCACCTTACTCCACAACCATCTGCAAACGAACGGAACGAGAGAATGAGAGGTGATAGGAGAGAGGTGATAGGACAGAAAGGGAGAGAGGGAGTGGAGAGAGAGATCAGAGAGAGAGAAAAGAGAGAGAGAGAGAGAGTGCAGCTGCAAGGATAATGTTCATAGGATTAGTGACAATAGTGTCAGTCAGTGGAACGCTGTCTTAAATGAACCGTGTACAGAGAACAAAGAGTTGTGTTGTTCTGCATCATTCATCCCTCCTATACCTTTTAGGGTATTAGGAAACGTCTTTAAAGTTAGAAATGTGCGAAAGTATTCCCATTCAAAAGCATTTGAATGTCTGAATGCAGTTACGTATCTCAGTATGTGTTCATAAAGAGTTAATAATTGGAGTGAATAAGTCACTTTTCTCAAGTACAGTTCATAAGTTGTAATTAGTGACCAGTTCTAGGCATTGGGTCTACCTTATAGCCTCCTGGGTTTACCAGGTTTCTATAGGATGTGATGTTTTCACCCCTCTGTGTACTTTACTGTTCAATCCTGTGACCCGTGTGTTATCTAACATGATTCGGACTACTCCAATTCAAGTACATTGTTACCTGAGTGAAACATTAGCCCTGGGCCTTACAAAAGCAGCCAAGGCAGTCCCACCCACCCAATCAACGATTAGGAGTCAGACAGCCCACCTCTCTGACACCACTACCTCCACTTCCTCCCTCACTGGACAAAGTGTGCTTAATAATAATATCTCTAAGAGCGTTGCCTTATGTTGCCTGTACGGGCAAAGGAGGAACCTGCACACCTCAGCCCAGCAAACATTGGCTACCAGAGTTAGATATGTCCAATATCCTGGGCTTTACTTGGTACAGTGATGCTCCCCTACAAAGAAGGCTAGTGTAAACATTAACCTCACTGTCATGGTTTCTAGGTGAGTGGTGTGGCAAGGGAGAGACTAGCTAGCATCTGTTCGATTATTAACTATTTATACTGAGACCCACTTATTTATTTCATATTCATGAAGAATACCAGATCCAGGTGTTGCAAGGTACAGTATCTTCCCAATGTAATGCTTTTCACATCCACCTCTCAGAGTTCAGTGCATTTCTCAGTGTTCTTCACATACATGGAACAATCAATGGCAACGTCTGTTGATCCGCAATTATGGGATCACCATGAAATTGTTTAATTTTTACAAGTTATGTTTTAGTTATTTATCAGACGCTCTTATCTAGAGCGACTTCCAGTTAGTGTATTCATCTTCAGATAGCTAGGTGGGACAACCACACATCAGTCATAGTAAGTACATGTTTCCTCAATAAAGGAGCTATCAGCAAAGTCAGAGCTAGTAAAGGTTCCTCTTGCTGCTCGGTAGGCAAATACCATGGTCTTGTAGTTGATATCCATTCTACAACTTCTATTTCTATGTAGATGATTTCTGCCATTCTAGAGAACCGCTAGAACAGACATCATCAACTGGATTCAGCCGCTAGACAATTTTTTCCTGAGCATATGGTCAGGGGGCCGGAACACAATTACAAATAATTTGTAGACTGCAAATTGACCGCAAGAAGCCCAAACATATCTAATATTTGACTAAAACATAATCATTTCAAACCTTGCTTACATTTCTATATGATCACATATACTGTGTCTCTCTATTATGCGTAGGAATTCTTCGGAACAGATTTCCAAAATTAATCCAACAATAAAATAAAATACATTTAAAAAATTGTTCAGAAAACTTGGGAGGGACAAATAAAATCACCCACGGGCCAAATTCAGCCAGCGGGCCGCCAGTTGGGGAACCCTGCGCTAGAAACTCTGCTCTCCTGCATCCTGTAGTCAGGCAGCAGCCTGGTAGCAACCTTTGGATAGTCATTACCCTGGGCGGGACCCAGCCATTCAGCCTACCCAACATACCTCTGAGACAGAACAGGAGTGTTATGACATGAACACACCTGGCACACTGCTAGTCACTCCATGAAACTAGACACACATGCATGCACACACACACACACACACACACACACACACACACACACCAATTTCTACAGAACAGCCCCACAAGTATAACTAGCTGGTACACAACACTGTGTATTTTCACTGTTCTCTCTCTCTCTCTCTCTCTCTCTCTCTCTCTCTTTCCGTTCACCTTCCCTCTTCAGGGCTTTCCTATTTTTAGGCTGAAGGTGGCCCTGTTCTCCTACACATTTTGCCATGGGGCGTAGAGAAAATGTTGCAGTTTTAAAGCAAGTTTGCAGCAATTCTACACATTTTTCCATTTGGCAGAGAGAAGATTGTATTAATTTTGCCATAGGGTGGGGAGATATATAGCCCTTTTTAATCTGAAATCTGAGTGAGAGGGAATAACAATATCAATGGGGGCCCCCGGTTGATAATTCGACCATGATTACTATAAGTTTAGATGGCTAGACTAACTTACCAATCAAAAAAATGTTTGGCTGACATGGGCTTATTGAGTGACTGTCAGTGACTGACATAACAAGAGAACAACTGCTGAAGCACAACCAAATTTCTACTTTTTCTAGCTCTCAACATTAAGTTGAGAGCCCGTCTAAAATAAATAAAAATAACACATTTGTCAATTGATCCGCGGTCCTACAAAAGAGGGGCTGTGCGGACCACCAGTTTCCCATCTCTGATTTAGAGAACAAAGCAGCCCAGGGGTAGAGACTGAGTGGCAAGTTGAACATGTAGCCTACCATTCTGCAAGGTTCAACTAACTTATGACTGAAAAGTAAACCAGAACGAAAATTATTATTTTTATTAAAGCACTTGTCTCAGACAATTTACTAAAAATAGAATACATTATGAAATAACATAATTTCCCTCTTTTAGCTGTGTTTCATTTTAATCAAATCTTCATAAAAAATATACTGAACGTTCACTCAATTCACAGATTAATACACACAACCAAACACAGTGATGTCAGTTCATTTGTGAAATTTAATAAAACATACATTTGAGATAACACTTGTTCTATTTTCGGTCTAGGAGTGTTGTTCTGAACCTGAGGTCCTCACGCGGATCATGACATCACAGGGTTTCAGTTGAAGAATGACGTCATAGCATGGTGAGGACTAGAGAGAAGGTTGGGTTGTCTTTCCTCCTGAGGGAGATCTGTTCAGTCGTAGAGGTCCTTGAACCCCAGGCTCCTGTCACCACACACACACACACACACACACACACACACACACACACACACACACGGTGAGATGTAGAAATATATGTGTGTTGTATTCAATGTGAGGTGTTCAGGGAGGGGCCCCACCTCTCTGGGGATCTCTCTCTGGACAGGTGGTCTGGGGTGGACCACAGGGGCCTGCTGGGGCTGAGGGAGCGACGCTGGTGAGGGGAGGAGGGATGCAGACCAGAGGACGATGATGACAGACCCTGACGACGCAGCTCCTGCACTGCCCTCTCCCTACGAGAGAGAGAGAGAGAGAGAGAGAGAGAGAGAGAGAGAGAGAGAGAGAGAGAGAGAGAGAGAGAGAGTAAAGCACAAGCCAAGCCTTTACGACAAGCAACTAGAGACAGACAGACAGGCAGACAGACCTCTCAAACCGCTCAGTGGATAGCTGTCTCTTGGTCATGTCCAGGTCAGCCTCTAGCTGTGCCGAACGAGTACTCAATGTAGCCACCTCCCTACTCTGAGAGCTCCTGAGAGAGAGAGAGAGAGAGAGAGAGAGAGAGAGAGAGAGAGAGAGAGAGAGAGAGCGAGAAATGGAAATTGAGTTGGAGATGGATAGATGAAAGAGAAAGAGGGAGAGAAACAAAGAGGGAAGCTGTCAAAACAGACAAACAAATCAGAAACCCTTCCAACAGCGACCAAGTGTCTGCTTACGCCTTGCTGTCGGCCGCGGTGAGTTTGTCCCTGAGCAGCTGGATCTCGGTGTGTCTCTCCTGGGAGCTGAGCTGTCGGTGTAGCTCCTTCTCCCTGGTGGCCACCAGCATGGACTCCAGGCTCTTCATGCTCAGACGCTCACTGGACAGCTGCTTCCTGAGCAGCTCCAACTCCGAGCGGTACGCATCCAGCTCACACTGCACCTACAAGCACACACACAGTGTACTGTTAGCATACACACACACAAACATAAACATCCTGACATATGCGCACACACACACACACACACACACCATCCCCTCCATGACTCACAGCCTCCTTGCTGGCGTCCAGTTTGACACAGAGCTCCCTGGTCTTCTCCAGGTCAGTCTGAGTGGCGGTGTGTTCCCCCTGGGCCTGTCTCAGCTCCTCCTCGGTGTGCAGCAGACTCCTGTTGAGCTGGGACACCTGGCTGCTGCAGCTCCGCTCTGCAGACAACGCCTAGGATACACACAACTATAGGGGTCCAGGGTCGTGTTCATTACGCACAACATGTTAACATGTTTGCGAAACCTTTTACACATAAAACTAAAATGAGCTTTTGTTATTGGCCAACTTCAGGTTGTCCCACCCTGTTTCAGTCCGTTTGGTGCCTAATGAATAAGACCCAGTGTGTGCCCAGTGATAATCCCTAATGATAGAGACAGTGAGGGTGGACCGACCTCCTGCAGACTGGCCTCCAGAGCCTCCACCTTCTCCCTGAGTCTGCGTCTCTCCGTGTCCGAGGTCATCAGCTCCAGCCTCAGCTCGCTGATGCTCCCCTCCGCCTGCCGCGCCTGCCCCTCCCAGCTCTCGGCCTGGGCCGAGCCACGCCGCCGAGCCTCCTGGTGCTCCCTGCACTCCCGCTCCTGGTGGGCACACACACACACACAATTTGAATTCTTTATTTAGCTCCACAATGAAACAGTACAAGTTAAAAGGTCTTGACTATCAATCCCTACCCAACTCCAGTCTGAAAACGTTGATTGCCGCTTATAGTAAGCACAAGGAGGAAAGAAAAAAATAAAGATTTTCAAATAGGAATCGATCTGAAACTCAAAGGCTGCGTTTACACAGGCAGCCCTATTCTGATTATTTTTTCACTAATAGGTATTTTGACCAATCAGATCAGCTCTTTTGCCAATATTTGGGCTAAATATCAGAATTGGGCTGCCTGTGTAAACGCAGCCATAGCTACTCTGGATGAGTGATCGTTTGTTCGACAAGACATAACTAACAGATCACAGATAGAAATATCATCCATTCACAGTGCCAGCAGAGGTTACCTTGGAGGACAGCAGGTTCTCGATGCGGGAGACGTCAGACACATAGTCCTGTACCTTCCTCTGCAGCTCCTGCACCTCCTGGGCAGAGTCCTCAGACTTCAGCTCCAGGGCCTGGACAGCAAAACAAACTAGATTGTACAAAGTGTTTGTGAGATTCTAAAGAGATAATGGCCATGCGGTTTGGTATATCATGAATAATATGTGTGTTTTCTACTACTGTTTGCCCTAGCCAATCACCTGGGATGAAAAACTATTCTGGACCATGAGCCAATGCCATCTAGTCTGGGTACCAGTCTTTTTAGCTAACATTCCACTCCTTGCCAATCCTGTCATTTGACAAATGACACGGAGTACAAGGAGTGGAATGTAATAGCTGAACAGAGACAGCAACCAGGCTACATACCATCCTCCCTAAATAATAAGAATCCTAAAAGGTTGATCATTTCAAAGTTTTAAAATGATAATCCTGACCCTGGTTTGGTCAGAGAGTGCTGTATCTGACCTGGTTGTTGAGACGGCTCTTGTCCAGTTCCTCTCGGAGCTGAGCATTCTCCCTTAGGGTGGCATCCTTCACCTTGGCCAAAGCCCCCAGCTCCTCCCCCGCATCCCCCAGCCTCCTCCTCAAAGCCTCCAGCTCCCGCTCCCGCCCTGCCAGCGCCTCACGAACACTCCTGGGGAACAGAGAGGTCACAACCAGGGGTCAGAGTTTAGAGGTTAACTTATACAGGTGGTGCAATCCATATGTGTCTCTGAGTGAACCTTGGTAGGGTGACTTGGCATCTGATGCTGCTGTGTGAAGCTTTGTGGTACTGGACAACTCAGACTCACTCTGCTGATGTCTCCAGATCCTCAATGGTCAACCTCAGATTCCTGATGGTTTTCTCCTGAAGAAAAAACATGGCAACAAAGAGACCATCACTCAATAACTGATATTAGACTAATGTGTCACATCTCATGAGGTGATATCCAAGTGGACATTTCAACTTCCTAAACATAGTGGCTGGTAGGTATGCTGGCAGGTATTCTGGTGCAATTGGCTGTGTGTGTTGTTAGTGTTCAGTTGATTACTTTGTCGTCCAGCTGGTTGTGGGCTGAATTGAGGAGGTCAGTCTTGTTCTCCAGCTGCTCCTGCAGAGAGTCTCTCCTCTGGTCCAGGTCAGTGATGGTGGACTGTAGACCGCTCACCTCCTCTCTTAGACCAGACACCTGCCTCAGTAGAGAGTCTGACACAACAGATAAGGCTCAGTGTGGTAAGGTTATCTGGAATAGCGTTATTACACACACACACACACACACACACACAGGCAGACCTTGTCTCCTCACCGTTCTTCTCGTCCAGCCGTTTGTTCCTCTCCTGGGAGTTCTGTAGTTCTCCGATGCGGGAGGTCAGTCTGCGCTGGCTGTCACTCAGGGCGTTTCTGTGTCTCACCGTTGGACAGTCTGAACACACACACACGTGCGCGCACACACTTCAAATGATGCTATAAAAGGGATTAAATGGACGCTATAGAAGTAACAGTTCCCACACATGCCAAGTATGTGGCTGATGCAGGAAGTGACTCCCCAACCACATGACTTCATACATCAGTGCTGGTTCCTGGCTTACCTCAGCATGACACACTCGTTCCTGGTCCTGCTGTGTTCGTCCTCAGCAGCGGTCAGCTTCCTGCCCAGGGTGTGGACCTCCTCCTCAAGCCCCATCATGGACTCCCTCATCAGGGCAAGACGGCTCTTCTGGTCCCCTCGCTCATGCTCCAGCTACAGCAAGGAGCATCGCCATGAATTGCAATTAGCAGCATGAACATTCCATTTCAAACGGAGGACATTTAAAGACTGTGTCTGTTCTAGTCATTGTGGTTTTCTCCTCCTCCTCACAGTGAGAATGGCTGTCTGCAGGTCCTCCACCCTCTGCTCCAGATGAGCCCTCTCACTGATGGCTGTCTCCTGAGAGATCTGACAACACGCAACACACATATAGACACTTTCTCTCAGCAGGACACACACACACACTTTCATTGGTAGTCAATAGATGGCCATGCTGGAACACTCAGAAGTAGATTATTATCCAATCTGGTTAACACACTGACCTTGAGTCTCTCCCTCAGACTGTCCCTCTCTGTGCTCATTCGGTGGAGGTCGACCGTGGCCACGTCTCTCTCCGCCTCCACGCGCTTCAGGATGCTCTGAGCTGACACGGTGACACTGCTCTTAGCTGCGCGCGACGACTTGGATTTCAGCACCTCGCGACGCAGCGACGCTATCTCCTGCTGGGCCTAATGACGAATGGGATTGTTACCCGCAAAATGATTTCCCATTAATTTGGAACTGAGCTAAGAAAACGTCTGACAAAATGTGTTTTATTGGCGTTAACTTTTCCTTTAAGAATGGCACTAGCCTGCTGGTAGTGCATGCTGGTCTTGTCTCTGTCGGCAGTCAGAACTTTCACGTTGGCCTGGATCTCTGACAGGTGGCGCTCATACTTATCAAGCATGTTCTGCATCTCGTCCCGCTCTCTCAAGACCCTCATCAGCTCAGAGTCATAGCTGCCCCCCTGCCCAACACAAGGGAACAAGACATGATGTCAGATTTCAAAAGAGTACATCAGCTGTTACATTAGTATCATGACAAAGGGCTAGCAGTCCAGGAGACATTGGTCAGAAATTCATTTTTTTATTATTAATCCGGAAAAAGTCGTATTTGAAGAGTTTATTTACAAAACGCTTTATCCACCAATTTTTCATATTTGTATTTTTTCTTCAGAAATGATTGATTATGGGTACCTTCATGTGTGTGTAAAATATTACTGTTCTCAGTTGTTTAATTCATAGATTTTAGATGTGTATGAAAATGTTTGTTTTTTTGCTAAACGTTATATTGTTTAGCTGGAATGGAATGTTCGTATCCTGTATTTTTGACTGTGATATGTGGTTGTCTCACCTAGCTATCTTAAGATGAATGCACTTACTGTAATTCACTCTGGATAAGAGCATCTGCTAAATGACTAAAATGTCAAATGTAAATGTTTTACATACAGATCTCATATTACTGAATTACATTATTATTTTTTATATTTGTTTTATATTGATGTCACAAATGTATCATTTCTACAGTTCTTTATTCAAAATGTAGTTATTTATTCCATTTGACTGTTTAAAACCTAGCAGTACTACTTATGTCTCTGAGCGTGAGCTGGATCTATAGCATTTAGCAAAAAAACATTATTATTATCTCTCTGAAATGAAACCATCAAGTAATAGATTTTAAACAAATACATGTCTGTCATTGAACAACCCCATGCCATGATTAGAGAGTGAAAAAACACACCAAACATTTCTTTAAACAATAAAAGCTCATTTACCAACATTTCTGAAAATGGATATATAGCGTTTTGGGAGGAAACGCTTCACTTATACATTTAGAACACTGAAGATGGAGGAACAAATGCCTAATTACATTTCAAGTTAATATTAGACAGACATTCCTTTACCTTGACAGGGGGCTGACGGGTGGGGCTGCGGCTCTGGAGGTGCCCCCGACAGGGGCTACAGGAGCACCTGCCCCTCAGCATCCTCCTCAGGCTGTCTGCTTCCTGTCTGTAGTAGTCCCTCTCCTCCTCCACGCTCCGCAAGAAGCTGTCCAGACGAGAGCCACGCTTCCCCCTGCCGCTTGGCTCTGTGTACAGGACCTGCTCTCTCTCTGTAGAACAGCCAACAATGTTCAATCACATTCTGGCATCACATTCTCCACTACCCTCTAATATTAACTTGAAATGTAATTAGGCATTTGTTCCACCATCTTCAGTGTTCTAAATGTATAAGTGAAGCGTTTCCTCCCAAAACGCTATACATTCACTCAGTCCAGCCCCAGAGTAACTCACCTGTGAGGCTGAGCTTCTGCACCAGTCTGTTCAGACTGTCTCTCTCCTGGTGCAACTGGTCCAGTAAGGCCTGCAGGTCCTGGTCCTGATTCTGCTCTACTGTGGGGTTCAGCTGGGTCTCAAGTTCTATTGGTTCAGTGTCTGCCGACTCGCTATCCTGAGACATAGCCCAGAACCCAGAAGCCAGGTTGGATGGTAAATGTAGGCTATTGATTATACTATTTTCTTTATGCCTGTTGAATTAGTACGCAATTTAGTGGTTTCAGTCGTGGTCTTACAGGTGTCACTTTGGTGATAGCGCCCTCTAGTGAAGTGATCTTCCTCTGCAGGTTTTCGATGATGCTCTACAAAACCAGACCCAAGAAATCTTGCATTGATTCATTCATACATTCACTCATCCATTGTGTTCAGAATTCACATCGCATCCCCTCTTTGGCATACTGTATGGTCTCAAGCCTACCTCTGCCTGCTGTGTGTGGTCCTTTGTTGTCTCCAGTGTAGGGCCCTGCTGGTCCTCCTCTTCCTGCAGCTGAGCTGGTGTATTGATATGGTCTGGCTCCTGCTGGTTCCCCAAAGACAGCTCCTCCACCTCCTCCTCCCCCTCCCCTCACCCTCTGCTGAAGCTGCACCTCCTCAGCCTGCACACCAGCCACACTAACCTCTGCAGCCTGACACAGGAAGGGCAATGGGGATTAGGTGAAAATGAATCAAATAAGATAATGTGTCTGTATCAAGCTGATAGACAAAAAACGAACAACAGTGTCTGATTTATGGCACACTGTTCTAAACAGTAAACGTTGTCATGGTAACCAGGCCTTTTCCAAACTTGACCTTGGTCCTTGCTAACCAAAACATTGCATTAAAGTTCCTTATTTGGCGAACAGGTGATTTTAATCTAGCTACTGATTTATTCATGTAATATAAACAGCACTGCATTGCATTTCAAAAGTTAGCTAGTTTGCAAAGTAGTGTCTTCCAAATCACAGCAACCTTGCTAACGCGCTAGCCTTGAATTGTCGAAAGCTAGACTGATTTTATTATGGCTAGATTGCTCGCTAAACATTTAAATAGAATTTGGCTAAAGCTTCTGCTTGTCTAAGTAACACATCAGATATAAACAAAAACAAAACATGGTTGAGAGCGAGATCTTCGACTTACTTTTATGGGTGTAATAGTTATAGCTTTAGCGAGCAAGCAGTTACGTGTGGTAATCTGGATAAATCACTGGGGTTTGCAGTTGTAAAGCCAGAATGGCTCCTAAACCGCTTTTCATATGAGATAAACGTTCTGACCAATCAGATGTTTGGATTTGATCGGAATTCGAGATGCAAGCCAATCAGCAAAGGCCCTTTCTTCATGGTGTGCGTCCATTACCTTGACAACGCAGCGTACCCGGCACTTCACCACACACTGACAACACGTGCTGATAATGTTAGCAAAATATAATGTTAGCCTAGTGTAAATCCAATTCTAAATGCAAAAGGTAGTAGGCATCAGAATTGTTGATTTGACTGCATTGCTCATTGCACTGTCAATCTGTTTTGTGGGAGCCTACCTTTTGTCCCTCTGCAGTACATTATACTTCCATATAGTGAGCCTTTTGTGGCTGCTTTTGCAGAGGGGCAAGTGTTAGCCTGTGAGTTTGTTGATTTTTGCAAGATCAGCCAAAAAGAATATTTTAAAACCAACCCTGCCCCTCAGGACCTAGTAAATCCTATTTGACTCAAAATACCAAATTATACCGCTGGGTGGCGATGTAAGACCGGCATCTAAAATCACTTGAGCAATAGAGGCGTGGATATCACTCCAGCACAGCAGGTGTCAGTGTTACAACAAGGGTAAATTAATTGTGCCGTCAAGAAAATACGAGGAAAAACAGCGGAAGTGTGTGTGGACAAACTCATTGGATCTGAAAACGTATTCCATTCATTTATTTGAAAAGTTTAATTGCACAAAAGTGATTAACTCTTTTCAGATGCACAGAAGAAACGACAGATAGAGGCGCGATGATTTTAAGGACATTCTCGAATTTGTGCGCAAAATCCCAAGCCTGTTTTCGATGGGCTCGAGACAAGAGCACATTGTCAGCTGTCATTGACGAGACTGGTAAGTCAGGACTGATCCTCAAATCTTTGTCAACAGACATATTTGAAAACTTAGCATTAGAGGACTGGATACACGATCATGTTGATCTCCAAAACCGGAGTATACTATTCTTATGGAGTAATGCCCCAGCGGTGGTGATAGGGAGACATCAGAACCCGTGGCAAGAGTGCAACCTTCAGGTCATGAGACAGAAAGGGATACCGCTCGCCAGGCGACGCAGTGGGGGCGGGACTGTATTCCACGATTTAGGAAATGTCAATTTGACTTTCTTCACGTCTAAGAAAAACTATGACCGTCACATGAATCTCCAAGTCGTGACAAGTGCTTTGAAAGCACTCAGGCCAGACCTGGATGTACGTGCAACAGAGAGGTTTGACATCTTGCTGAATGGCCACCACAAGATTTCAGGAACCGCTGCTAAATTGGGAAGGACAGCAGCTTACCACCACTGCACTCTGCTGTGTTCGGTCGACAGGGCACTGCTGTCCGCGGTGCTGAAACCGACCTGCCAGGGTATCAAGAGCAATGCAACGCAAAGCGTGCCATCCCCTGTGAAAAACCTGCTGGATGAGGACCCGACGTTGGACTGTGACACTATCATGGATTCAGTGGCATCCCAGTACAACACAGAGTTTGGTTTCAGCAGCCCTGTAACACTTGTGGACCCAAGTGATGAGCTGTCCTTGCCTGGTATCCAAAGAATGGCCCATGAACTGCTGGCATGGGAGTGGACATTTGGAAGAACTCCTAAGTTCAGTATCTGTACGACGTTTAAGTTGAAAGATGACATGTCTATCTGCAATGCAACTCTAAACATGGACATCAAGAATGGCATTATAGAATCTTGTGACATTGAGGTTCCATCGGACTGGCTACCTGTGGAGTTGTCTCGAGAGTTCTCCTTACACCTGATAGGTGGGAAATTATGTCCCTACGAGACGTCAGTACTTGCAGCAGAATTGCTGAGGACAATCCCACAAAATAAAGAACTTGAAAGAAAGATGTATAATCTGTGCCGAAGAGTTATCTTCATGATGTGAATAAAGCACTGCTCCATGACATGTATTGTTGTCCAGCGTTTTATTATTGGGATAGTTTCATCACCAATATCTCTGGTCCGAGGGAAGGGGTGCTCTCTGTATAGCAGTTTTAGAAAATTATCTGTAGACCCTGACTTTACATGCACACAAAGTATTTACAATGCATAAATTGTGTATAAACATCTACCTATGATAGTTAAAACTGAACTGGACCATCGTCCTTTAATAAACATGTTATAAACATGATTATGAACCGGGAGTCTTGAATGCTGATTGGCTGAAAGCTGTGGTATAGCAGACCGTATACCACGGGTATGACCAGAAAATTATTTTTTACTATTCTAATTATGCTGGTAAACAGTTTATAATAGCAATAAGGCACCTCAGGGGTTTGTGATATATGGCCAATATACCACGGCTAAGGGCTGTATCCAGGCACTCAGCGCTGCATCGTGCTTAAGAACAGCCCTTAGCCGTTGTATATTGGCCATATACCATACCCCCTCTGGCCATATTTCTTAAATATACCCTTTAGAAAATAGGTTACATCCTTTCCCCCACAATAAAAGCTCCCTCTGTAATGGGGGTCAGTGTGCTGCTAACAACTTAGCTTCCTCCACTGTCCGAGTTCCCCATACTGGGCCTGAACCAGTGATCCTCTGCTTCGAAACACACGTGATGAGAGGAAGCCCAGTGGCCTGCAGTGGGGGAAGATGGAGCGAGATGGATTTTGGCTGACATTCTGCACATTTTCTCATTGATGAAACATTTGATCTCAATACAGTTTTCTGTTCCCAAAAGAAAAATATGTTATGAACAGAGTGGACTAAGTTTTGTCAACTTTACCCTTTGCCAAAGTAAAAAAATAAAAATAGCTTTGTTTAGAAGGAGTGCAAGGGCGAAATGAGAATTGAGTAATTGCACACACGCACTTCACGGAGTAGGCGTTCCCTAACGGAAATATGCAAATACATGCTAGAACGGGCCAATAGCATCTCGTTAGCTCGTGCTTGGCTCTGCCCACCTCCTTGCTTGTTCTGCTCAGTGCCCACTATGATTAATTTGCTCTCATTGTAAACAACATGCTGTGGTCTATCTTGGGTTAATTATACAAATCTTTGGCCTAGTGGTTAGAGTGTTGGACCAGTAACTGAAAGGTCATTAGTTTGAATACCTTAGCCGACAAGATGAGAAATATGTCGATGTGCCCTTGAGCAAGGCACTTAACCCTGATTTGCTCCAGGGACGCCGTACTACTATGGTTGACCCTGTAAAACAACACATTTCTATGCACCTATCCGGTGTATGTGACAATAATGTTTCACTCCATTATACCTGCGCAGTTTGCGCAGTGAAGATGCCCTTTACTTCAGCACTGACAACAGAAAACGCTCTGCAACTGCGCAGGATGTGTGACCAACACTCATTGGATCAACCATATGTGCTGTATCGGCGAACAACGAGGCTGAACATTGTGGATAAAAAAAGCAAGGAGAATGGGGAAGAAACAGAAAAAGTCAGGCGAAGACAGGTAAATGATAGTGTGGCCCGTGTGTCATGAGATTTGAATAAGTTGCGATGTATGCAACAGACTTCTATGAATATAGCTAGCTAGCTAGTCGTACAGGCTGAGCTCGCTAGCATTAGCATGATACTGGAGCCATGAGTTTCATGTGGCGGCAGATTGCTTTGGCTAGGCCTCCTGTCTAGAGCTTATTAATAAGCTAACGTTATCATCGCGCACTTGTTTTATACCTTTCATATTGACAATGAATTAATCAATTTATATCTCGTATAAACCTGCTTGATTTGGCCCAACAGAGACACTAAACCTATTATTCTCGCTATTAGTTAGCATATGTTATGCAGCTACATTGGCACCCTACTACCAGATAGCTACTATAGCTGATTATGCTAGCTAGCCAGGCTCAATGCAGACAGTCAGTCACATTCTAAAGTTCATTTCCATTAGCTCGTGAGCTATCTCTTAGCTAGCTTGCTCACTAACTAATAGGAAAACGCAGATAACTAGCTATCTAGGATGCAATTCTAAGAGGACATTGTCAGCGAACTATTACTGAATCTTTGAGTCACTGATAACATGAGTGAGGACCTCCAGCCTGGCTATGCCCCATGCCTGCAACATCATCCCTTTTCATTGTGCTGTCAGAAAGGGCCCTCATTCATTGTCCCCACTGTCGCCTCTATGGCTTGAGTATCCATCCAATGGCTGTGTCCCCATGTAAGTCAACGGGGTCACTTGCGATTGATACCCCAGTTAGATTTGTTGTTGCCCCCCTCAGTTTGGGGAGCTTCAGAATAAAGCAGTATGCTCATAGTAATGATGATCTCAATGTCTAGAATATATATATTTTCCATTGCCAAGTTTTAGGTATTACTACTAAAAGTCTTAACCAATGTTGTTCATAAATGGATGATACATTCCTGAATACATGTCAACTGACACTGACATGTCTCATTAAGGCATAGGCCTACATTGGATGCTTGTCTGCCAAGTGCACTAATCTACACTGACTACTAGTAGTAGGCACTCAAATCCACCCTTTGTAAGGCATGACCAGGTGTCTGCTTTTGTCTGTGGGAATGAGCCTTGACAGATAATAGACAGAGACACTAGGCCTTAGTGCCGTGCTGGCTTGGCGGCGGAAGCTGCCATTTAAGTTGATTATTGAGGGATATATATTGACTGACCTGCTGTGATGGTGAGCTCTCACCCCTTGTACTGTATACTACTGATCTGCTGCCTGCTCCAGTCAACGCTGCAGTAAGGTCAAGATGATACCAGGCCAGGGCTAAAGATGGCGCAGAACGCCAATGGCGGAAGGATATTCAAGCTTAATTAACTATGGTCCTCTCTGTTCCCCGTAACCAACGACTATTACAGGTCTGGTCCAGAAACAACCCCTAGCCCCTAACCCTAATGGCACTTGTATATAAGCAATATTCATAGTAGTTATTACGGGTAAATAAGTGAAAGGAATAACATTGATAGACAGGATGTTGATAGTTATCCTGTTCTATCAGCTGCTTCTTCATGATTTCATTACACAGAGGCTAGGGTGTGTGCACTGTGCACCCTGTGTATTATACCCGGGGTTGGGCCCTGTCCATTCAAACATAGAGGTGCTTTCCACTGCTGATGCAACAGGCACGCAAGGACGCTAGCCTCTCCGTCTGTATAAAGGCTGAGGATGTGCAGACGTAGGGCTTTTAGCCTCAAAGATCCATGTCCTGCTTCAGGTAAGGTTGTTGTGGTTGGGTTGTGGGTGGTTAGTAGTTGAGATGGTGGTTATCAGTAGGTTCATAATGGTCATTACAGGTTAGGGACTGAAGTTGTTTGGCTTTCATCTTTGGTCTTCATCTTCAACCGTCGGACATAAGACTGAAGGTCTAGAATTAGATATTGCATTTTTTGGACAGTAGGTTTAACAGTGTGCAGCAGGTGTTGTTGTTGGATGCACACTTCCCACAGTCAGGGTTGATTTGTGGCCACTTGTGAGTCATTTTAGGACTGTACAGTCGTGGTCAAAAGTTTTGAGAATGAAAGTATTGGTCTTCACAAAGTTCGCTGCTTCAGTGTTTTTAGATATTTTTGTCAGATGTTACTATGGTATACTGAAGTATAATTACAAGCATTCCATAAGTGTCAAAGGCTTTTATTGACAATTACATTAAGTTTATGCAAAGAGTCAATATTTGCAGTGTTGAACCTTCTTTTTCAAGACCTCTGCAATCCGCCCTGGCATGCTGTCAATTAACTTCTGGGCCACATCCTGACTGATGGCAGCCCATTCTTGCATAATCAATGCTTGGAGTTTGTCAGAATTTGTGGGTTTTTGTTTGTCCACCCGCCTCTTGAGGATTGACCACAGTTCTCAATGGGATTAAGGTCTGGGGAGTTTCCTGGCCATGGACCAAACATTTTGATGTTTTGTTCCCTGAGCCACTTAGTTATCACTTTTGCCTTATGGCAAGGTGCTCCAGCATGCTGGAAAAAGCATTATTCGTCACCAAACTGTTCTTGGATGGTTGGGAGAAGTTGCTCTCGGGGCATGTGTTGGTACCAGTCTTTATTCATGGATTTGTTCTTAGGCAAAATTGGGAGTGAGCCCACTCCCTTGGCTGAGAAGCAATCCCACACATGAATGGTCTCAGGATGCTTTACTGTTGGCATGACACAGGACTGATGGTAGCGCTCACCTTGTCTTCTCCGGACAAGCTTTTTTCCGGATGCCCCAAAAAATCGGAAAGGGGATTCATCAGAGAAAATGACTTTACCCCAGTCCTCAGCAGTCCAATCCCTGTACCTTTTGCAGAATATCAGTCTGTCCCTGATGTTTTTCCCGGAGAGAAGTGGCTTCCTCGCTGCCCTTCTTGACACCAGGCCATCCTCCAAAACTCTTCGCCTCACTGTGCGTGCAGATGCACTCACACCTGCCTGCTGCCATTCCTGAGCAAGCTCTGCACTGGTGGTGCCCCGATCCCGCAGCTGAATCAACTTTAGGAGACGGTCCTGGCGCTTGCTGGACTTTCTTGGGCGCCCTGAAGCCTTCTTCACAACAATTGAACCTCTCTCCTTGAAGTTCTTGATGATCCGATAAATGGTTGATTTAGGTGCAATCTTACTAGCAGCAATATCCTTGCCTGTGAAGCCCTTTTTGTGCAAAGCAATGATGATGGCATGTGTTTCCTTGCAGGTAACCATGGTTAACAGAGGAAGAACAATGATTTCATGCACCACCCTCCTTTTAAAGCTTCCAGTCTGTTATTCTAACTCAATCAGCATGACAGAATGATCTCCACCCTTGTCCTCATCAACACTCTCACCTGTATTAACGAGATAATCACTGACATGATGTCAGCTGGTCCTTTTGTGGCAGGGCTGAAATGCAGTGGAAATGTTTTTTGGGATTAAGTTCATTTTCATGGCAAAGAGGGACTTTGCAATTCATCTGATCACTGTTCATACCATTCTGGAGCATATGCTAATTGCCATCATAAAAACTGAGGCAGCAGACTTTGTGAAAATTTATATTTGTATCATTCTCAACTTTTGACCACGACTGTAGTAAAGCCTTCAAAGCTGTCGACATTTTCTGTTGACAACCTTTTTAGTGTCCTGTGACTGACTGACTCTCTGTCTGGGTCGGACTGACTGTGTCTGCCTGGGTCGGACTGACTGTGTCTGCCTGGGTCGGACTGACTGTGTCTGCCTGGGTCGGACTGACTGTGTCTGCCTGGGTCGGACTGACTGTGTCTGCCTGGGACGGACTGACTGTGTCTGCCTGGGACGGACTGACTGTGTCTGCCTGGGTCGGACTGACTGTGTCTGCCTGGGTCGGACTGACTGTGTCTGCCTGGGTCGGACTGACTGTGTCTGCCTGGGTCGGACTGACTGTGTCTGCCTGGGATCGGACTGACTGTGTCTGCCTGGGTACGGACTGACTGTGTCTGCCTGGGTCGGACTGACTGTGTCTGCCTGGGATCGGACTGACTGTGTCTGCCTGGGACGGACTGACTGTGTCTGCCTGGGACGGACTGACTGTGTCTGCCTGGGACGGACTGACTGTGTCTGCCTGGGACGGACTGACTGTGTCTGCCTGGGACGGACTGACTGTGTCTGCCTGGGACGGACTGACTGTGTCTGCCTGGGACGGACTGACTGTGTCTGCCTGGGACGGACTGACTGTGTCTGCCTGGGTCGGACTGACTGTGTCTGCCTGGGTCGGACTGACTGTGTCTGCCTGGGTCGGACTGACTGTGTCTGCCTGGGACGGACTGACTGTGTCTGCCTGGATCGGACTGACTGACTGTGACTGACTCTGTACCCTCCTTGTCAGCCTGGATATGAAAATCATATTTGCGTGAAATGTGCTAATTTGATCAAGGCTGCAAATATTTTTAATACCACACATGCCTTACTAGTTTGTATAATTTTGCTGCTAAGCCTGTATTTTTTGTTACATAGCATATGGCAGAAATCTGCACTGAGAAGCATGTGGTTCCCAACTACAGTGCCTTGCAAAAGTATTCATCCCCCTTGCCGTTTTTCCTATTTTGTTGCATTACAACCTGTAATTTAAATATATTTTTATTTGGATTTCATGTATTGGACATACACAAAATAGTCCAAATTGGTGAAGTGAAATAAAAAAAAAAACTTGTTTCAAGAAATTATAAAAAATAAATACCGGAAAACTTGTGCGTGCATATGTATTCACCCCCTTTGCAATGAAGCCCCTAAATAAGATCTGGTGCAACCAATTACCTTCAGAAGTCACATAATGAGTTAAATAAAGTCCACCTGTGTGCAATCTGTGTCACATGATCTCAGTATATATAAACCTGTTCTGAAAGGCCCCAGCAAGGGGCACCACCAAGCAAGCGGCACCATGAAGACCAAGGAGCTCTCCAAACAGGTCAGGGACAAAGTTGTGGAGAAGTACAGATCAGGGTTGGGTTATAAAAAAATATCCAGAACTTTTAACATCCCACGGAGCACCATTAAATCCATTATTAAAAAATTGAAAGAATATGGCACCACAACAAACCTGCCAAGAGAGGGCCGCCCACCAGAATTCACAGACCAGGCAAGGAGGGCATTCATCAGAGGCAACAAAGAGACCAAAGATAACCCTGAAGGAGCTGCAAAGCTCCACAGCAGAGATTGGAGTATCTGTCCATAGGACCACTTTAAGCCGTACACTCCACAGAGCTGGGCTTTACGGAAGAGTGGCCAGAAAAATGCCATTGCTTAAAGAAAAAAATAAGCAAACACTTTTGATGTTCGCCAAAAGCCATGTGGGAGACTCCCCAAACATATGGAAGAAGGTACTCTGGTCAGATGAGACTAAAATTGAGCTTTTTGGCCATCAAGTAAAACTCTTTGTCTGGCGCAAACCCATCACCTCTCATCACCCCGAGAACACCATCCATGTTTTTCATCGGCAGGGACTGGGAAACTGGTCAGAATTGAAGGAATGATGGATGGCGCTAAATACAGGGACATTCTTGAAGGAAACCTGTTTCAGTCTTCCAGAGATTTGAGACTGGGACGGAGGTTCACCTTCCAGCAGGACAATGACCCTCAGCATACTGCTAAAGCAACCCTCGTGGTTTAAGGGGAAACATTTAAATGTCTTGGAATGGCCTAGTCAAAGCCCAGACCTCAATCCAATTGAGAATCTGTGGTATGACTTAAAGATTGCTGTACACCAGTGGAACCCATCCAACTTGAAGGAGCTGGAGCAGTTTTGCCTTGAAGAATGGGCAAAAATCCCAGTGAGTAGATGTGCCAAGCTTATAGAGACATACCCCAAGAGACTTGCAGCTGTAATTGCTGCAAAAGGTGGCTCTACAAAGTATTGACTTTGGGGGGTGAATAGTTATGCACGCTCAAGTTTTCTGTTTTTTTGTCTTATTTCTTGTTTGTTTCACAATAAAAAAATTTTGCATCTTCATGCATGTTGTGTAAATCAAATGATGCATACCCCCCAAAAATCCATTTTAATTCCAGGTTGTAAGTCAACAAAATAGGAAAAATGCCAAGGGGGGTGAATACTTTCGTATGCCACTGTATGTATATATATATATATATATATTATTTATTTATTATTATGATAATTTTTTAGGGGGTAGATCAGCTTTAATATTGCCGATAGATTGTAGCTTCCATTAATGTAATTGTCTGCATCATTTCCAATCCCCCATATATATTTTTTGTAAATATATTTATATACAGTACCAGTCAAAAGTTTGGACACACTCATTCCAGGGTTTTTCTTATTTTTACTATTTTCTACATTGTAGAATAATAGTTAAGACATCAAAACTATGAAATAACACACATGGAATCATGTAGTAACCAAAAAAGTGTTAAACAAATCAAAATATATTTTATATTTGAGATTCCTCAAAGTAGCCACCCTTTACCTTGATGACAGCTTTGCACACTCTTGGCATTCTCTCAACCAGCTTCATGAGGTAGTCACCTGGAATGCATTTCAATTAACAGGTGTGCCTTGTTAAAAGTTAATTTGTGTAATTACTTTCCTTCTTAATGTGTTTGAGCCAATCATTTGTGTTAAAATTACATTTTTGGAAAGCAAATATTATTTTAGCAAACAATTATTGTGATTCATCCTATATTGGCCCTAACATCTTTACTCCCTAGTAACAGTTGTGGGATACATACATACACACACAAACACTCATACACACTCAACCCCTTTCCCCCACAAACAACCATCAACTCAGATGCTCAACAGTTGTTCCATCCCAGAGCCCAACTCAAGAAAGGAATTGATTTACGAATGCATATACAGTTCCCAACTATGTTTGACGATGCTGTCTATTGCCAAGTGTAATGCGCATCATATGTGATTTGCAGTGCCAAAGACGATGGCATCGACCTTGATGCCCTAGCAGCAGAAATCGAAGGCGCGGGAGCCTCCAAGGAACAAGGTAAAGGAAAAGCCAAGAAGAAGAAAGACAAAAAGAAAGAGGAATTTGAGTAAGTATTTTATTTCCTGTCTTTGACAGTAATGAACGCTCTATTTCAAATCATTATGGAAATAACAACCAACTGTTGGACGGAAATATTTTCTATACTTGCCTTGGACTTTGCAGTCTACTGTGTACTGATCATAATGATTTGATCTTTGACAGTGAAGATGACATCCTGAAAGAGCTGGAGGAACTGTCTCTTGAAACCACGGGAGCTAAAGGCAGCAAGGTAAAGTATAGCCATATGCTAATCTACATATGTAATGACCCTATACCAGGTTATAGCCCAATGCTAATATGACTATATAATGACCCTATACCAGGTTATAGCCCAATGCTAATATGACTATATAATGACCCTATACCAGGCTATAGCCCAATGCTAATATGACTATATAATGACCCTATACCAGGCTATAGCCCAATGCTAATATGACTATATAATGACCCTATACCAGGCTATAGCCCAATGCTAATATGACTATATAATGACCCTATACCAGGCTATAGCCCAATGCTAATATGACTATATAATGACCCTATACCAGGCTATAGCCCAATGCTAATATGACTATATAATGACCCTATACCAGGCTATAACAGGGTTTCCGTTAGCCGGTAATAGCCGGCTTCAAAAAAATGTATAAAATAGAAAAGCCGATCAATTGTCCGAGAGAAGGAAAGAAATCCCATTGCGAAATAATGCTTTTTAGCGTATTCATTGACGGAAATACCAGTTGATGTAAATACATTTGACTGGTCATGCTTATCAGTCTATGGGTTAATTTGCATAATTTAGTGGAATTATTCATGATGTATCTTATTTATCACACGTGCACAGCATAGAGATACAGAGCCTTTGAGCGGAAAATCTGTCAGACAGTGCTTTTGCGCAACAATTCTAAATGCAATCATGGGTTAACCATTTTTTGGCCACTATTAAAAATGCCTACAATTTTTATTTCTCAAATGGTAATTGAAGTGAGCGTCCCATTCGCCATTCAAATGCATAGGCAATGGAAGGCAGGCTTTATCAGCGCTTCACACACCACTTTGCAATGAGCTGGAAGCCGTATGCATTTTGAAAACATACAGCTACTTAATTGTTTGGAACCTGAACGTTTTACTACATATTATGAGGCATGTTTTACCTTGCTTCAAAGTAGACTAGGCAAAATCCGACCATATCCATGGAGGCAATGATTTTATAAAGACTTCCAGAAGCCATTTAAACCAGTAGCCTATTTAACAAAGAGAGCATGCAGACGAAGCCAACAAGCACGATTCTCTGTTCCTGGATCTGAATCAACTCGTCCCCAAAATAGCAAAAGAAGCAAGAAAAGGACTGATCATGACCAATCCATAAACCGGATAAACATTGGAATTAATTTTGAAAGGTGGAAAAGTGAGGCCGAAATGGCCACCGTTCTCATGGACTGGTAACTTTAGTGCCGACAACCCCCACAGACTTGTCCCTCCATCTCCTGAGTGGCGCAGTGGTCTAAGGCACTGCATTCGCAGTGCTAGCTGTGCCACTAGAGATCCTGGTTTGAATCCAGGCTCTGTCGTAGCCGGCCGCGACGGGGAGACCCATGGGGCGGCGCACAATTGGCCAAGCGTCGTCCAGGGTAGGGGAGGGAATGGCCGGCAGGGATGTAGCTCAGTTGGTAGAGCATGGCGTTTGCAACGCCAGGGTTGTGGGTTCGATTCCCACGGGGGGCCAGTATGAAAAATAAAAAAATAATGTATGCACTCACTAACTGTAAGTCGCTCTGGATAAGAGCGTCTGCTAAATGACTAAAATGTAAAAATGAAAAGACTAATCTGTCTTTTACTTATCAAAATTCTCAACTTAATTGAGCGAACAACAGTAGGCCTACAGCCTGTCTTACTGGCATCAGTGGAGAGCATCGGCCATGTCCCCGGTGAGTGAGCACTGCGCATATTCACTCTTTATCATTGTCGGGTCAGTGCCACTTAAAAGTTAGTTTTTGGACAATAATTTCCTCTTCCAGTTTAGATGGATGTCATGTGCATGTTCTGTTAAGATTAATTACCAAAATCTAAACGCGATTACTGTTATTCTGAGCACCGTGGGTGGACGCCCTAGTCAGGTTACGCACCCAGTGCATAGGCCTATGGGTCCAGTAATTTATTTTCAAATGACCGGTAAATTAAAATGTTGCTGGTCAAATGTCCGGCACCACATTTTCATACAGAAACCCTGGGCTATAGCCCAATGCTAATCTGCATATGTAACGACACTATACGAGGCTATAGCCCAATGCTAATCTGCATATGTAATGACCCTATACGAGGCTATAGCCCAATGCTAATCTGCATATGTAATGACCCTATATGAGGCTATAGCCCAATGCTAATCTGCATATGTAACGACGCTATACGAGGATATAGCCCAATACTAATCTGCATATGTAATGACCCTATACGAGGCTATAGCCCAATGCTAATCTGCATATGTAATTACCCTATACGAGGCTATAACCCAATGCTAATCTGCATATGTAACGACGCTATACGAGGCTATAGCCCAATGCTAATCTGCATATGTAATGACCCTATATGAGGCTATAGCCCAATGCTAATCTGCATATGTAACGACGCTATACGAGGATATAGCCCAATGCTAATCTGCATATGTAATGACCCTATACGAGGCTATAGCCCAATGCTAATCTGCATATGTAATTACCCTATACGAGGCTATAACCCAATGCTAATCTGCATATGTAACGACGCTATACGAGGCTATAGCCCAATGCTAATCTGCATATGTAATGACCCTGTACCAGGCTAGCAAAGCACATGCTCCTATGGAGTACTCATCACTTCCACAATCCACAGAAACCAGACGCCACAGACGAGCCGGAGAGTGCCGCCGAGCCGCCGCCGCCCACCAAAGCAGAGAAGAAGAAGACGCGGAAGGGCAAGCGAGCCAGCCTGGAGGATGACGACGGGGAAGACGAAGAGGTTTCGGGTACGGGTCACGTGGGAAAGGAGGACAAGCAGAAGGACAAGACGACGTCTGCTGCCCCCGCTGCTGCTGCTGCTGGCTCAGACTCCGAGGACGAGGCCTCACGGACCCGGAGGAAACCTAAGGCAGGGAAGAAAGGAGGCCGCAAGGAGGCCTCGGACGAGGAAGAGGAGGATGAGGATGGAGGTGCGAGGAAAGGGGGGGGAGGAGGGGAGGATGATTCAGACGATGACGGCTCGGTGGACGCGTCGCAGGCCGGAAAGAAAGGCAAGAAGAAAGGTAAAGCCAAGGCAGACGATGAAGAGGAGGAAGAGGAGGAGGGAACCTTCAAGATGAAGACGGCCGCTCAGAAGAAAGCAGAGAAGAAGGAGAGAGACCGCAAGAAGAAAGAGGAGGACAGGGCTAAGCTGAAGAAGCAGAAAGAGAAGGAGGAGGAGAAAGAGGGGAGTACTGAGGTGGCAGCAGTGCCTAAGAAAGAGAAAGAGGTAGTGAAGAAGAGTGAGCCAGCGGCCCCAGCTCCAGCAGCAGAGACGGAGGCAGCAGCAGAGATTGAAGATCAGGAAGGGGCTGATCCTCAAGGAGAGGGTGAGATTTATAATTGGTTAATATTGTATCCATTCCACAGCCTAAATGGCAACACTTTACAATGAGTTGCCCCTATACCATGTAGGAACTACTTTGGTTTTAAGAATGTAAATGTTTATCTGTACCCATTAGCTGCCGATGAGGTGCTTGAAACAATTAATGGTAAGGGAAGGAAACTAACAGATTTCTGTTTTAAGGTAGCTTGTTACATGCCTTAATTAATTAATTAATTAATTAATTTTGCTTGACCCCAGGAAGAGTAGCTGCTGCCTTGGCAGGAACTAATGGGGGTCCATAATAAATACAAATACATGTGGTGTTAATGTGTAGTTCCATGCAGCTACAGTAGTAGAAGTCCTGTAGGATCTACTTTGGTAGTATTGTAATTACTCATCTTAATTCTACCCATTAGCAGCTGATGCAGTGGTTGAAACAATGAATGAACCCAATGGTAATGTTTTCAAAGTAGTTAAAGTGGCGTTACTGTGACGCTACATGTAATTAGTTCAAGATGTAGAAATGGCTTGATGTTGCAGTTTCATGGTTACGGTGTGACTGTTTAGGTTAGTGTGCTATGACTGATTTCTGTTGGGGTTTTTGTGTTACTTCAGAAGAGGAAGGGGGAGACAAGAAGGGCAAGAAAGACAAGAAGAAGAAGAAGGGGGACAAGGAGAAAGAGGAGAAGAAGAAGGGACCCAGCAAGGCCACAGTGAAGGCCATGCAGGAGGCTCTGGCTCGCATGAAGGAGGAAGAGGAGCGCGCCCAGAAGGAGGAAGAGGAGAACCTGCGTCGCCTGGAAGAGCAGGAGGCTCAGAGACTGGAGCAGGTTAGACACACACACACACTGTCTACACACACACACACACACACACACTGACCTCTTACCAACTGACCTCTTCAATGTGACACCTACAGGAGCGCTTGGAACAGGAGCGCAAGGAGAAGAAGAAACAGAAGGAGAAGGAGAGGAAGGAGAGGCTGAAGAAGGAGGGCAAACTGCTGACCAAAGCCCAGAAAGAGGCCCGGGCCAGGGCTGAGGCCACACTTGAACTACTGAAGGCCCAGGGTATTGAAGTGCCATCCAAAGACGACTCGGTGCCAAAGAAGAAGCCAGTGTACGGAGACAAGAGGAAAAAAGAAACCCCAGCAAGCACAGACTCCTGAAGGTAACAGCCTCTTCCAATCCACGTCAAATACCTTTCCAACTGCAAAATCATTGATCTATTCATTCGTTTGTGCCTCATCCCTCATTCCTCCTCTTCCCCGGTCAGAGACCTCAGAGGTCATGTCACCCACGTCGGAGACTGCAGAGCCAATCATCTCACCGATGGCGGTGGAAGCTCCCAAAGTAGAAGCAGGTAAAATGGACCATTTATTTTTTAGACTGAGCCTGCCTTTATGTCCTCAGCTTGTTGTCCAGATCTTGGTGTAACGCCAGACAACTTTCATTGCCTCAGTCACATTTTGTATCACGTCTTCCTCTCCCTCCCTCCCCCCAGAGGTAGAGCAGAAAGCTGAGTCTGCAGTTGATGACTGGGAGGCTATCGCTGAGACCATCGACCAGGACAAAGGTAGGACAGGACAGACTTCAGGTTTTAGCAATATGGCACTCTCCCAAAGGCTTGGTGGAATTTTCTCCATGCTTACACCTCATAACGTCTGTTCTCCCTCTACAGAGCTGAAGAAGGTCCACATTGAGGTGAAGCCAGAGACGCCAAAGCAGCCCCAACAGAAACCCTCGTCACAGCCGGAGGAAGAGGAGGACGATGAGGACGAGGAGGAAGAGGATGATGAGGAGGAGGAGGAGAGTGAGGAGGAGGAGGAGAAGGAGAGTCAGCCTCACGCACCGCAGCAGGCCCCAGCCACAAAGAGGAAGGGAGGGAAGGAGAGCTCAGAGTCCAGTAGTGACAGCGACTCAGACGATGATCTCACTAAAGAGGAGCGGATCTACGACAAGGCCAAGAAGCGTATTGAGGTAGTCTCATACATACACACTCCTATCAACACTGTTGAACGGTAGAGAAGTGTGATGTGGTTCCGTCTGTGCTTCTCCTGTGTAGAAACGTCGAGCAGAGAACATAAAGAACATCAACCTGGACAAGCTCCGCTCCCCCGTGGTCTGTGTACTGGGCCACGTAGACACAGGCAAGACCAAGATCCTGGACAAGCTGAGGCATACTCACGTACAGGACGGAGAGGCAGGAGGGATCACCCAACAGATCGGAGCCACTAACGTACCTCTGGAGGCCATCGTGGAGCAGACCAAGATGGTGAAGAACGTGAGTACCGCTGCGCCTCTCCCTTCTGCTCAGACACAGTCATACACTGAACCGTGAGCGTACACTGAGTGTACAAAACATTAGGAACACCTTCCTAATATTGAGTTGCAACCCCTTTGGCCCTCAGAACAGCCTCAATTTGTCGGAGCATGGACTCTACAAGGTGTTGAAAGCTTTCTACAGGGATGCTGGCCCATGTTGAATCCAATGCTTCCCACAGTTCTGTCAAGTTAGCTGGATGTCCTTTGGGTAGTGGACAATTCTTGATACACGGGAAACTGTTGAGGGTGAAAAACCCAGCAGCGTTGCAGTTCTTGACACACTCAAACGGGTGCGCCTGGCACCTACTACCATACCCCGTTCAAAGGCACTTAAATATGTTGTCTTGCCCATTCACTCTCTGAATGGCACACATACACAATCCAAGTCTCAATTGTCTCAAGGCTTAAAATTCCTTCTTTAACCTGTCTCCTCCCCTTCATCTCACTGATTTGAAGTGGATTTAACAAGTGACATCAATAAGGAATCATAGCTTTCACCTGGTCAGTCTGTCATGGAAAGAGCAGGTGTTCCTAATGTTTTGTACACTCAGTGTATGTATGGCATTGGATTTGAATAGATAGTTGGTGTTTAATGGTTATTTTAATCATTTCATTGTTTCCTCATCAGTTCAACAACGAGGCCATTAAAATCCCAGGAATGCTTATCATCGACACCCCAGGCCACGAGTCTTTCAGGTAAGCCCTCATTCAGAAAAGTGTGTGTGGCCACTGCCTGCGTGTGTGTATCTGACAGCATCTCACACCATCTCTCTCTATGTCCAGTAACCTGAGGAACCGGGGCAGCTCTCTGTGTGACATAGCCATCCTGGTGGTGGACATCATGCACGGTCTGGAGCCTCAGACCCTGGAGTCCATCAACCTGCTCAAGGAGAAGAAGTGTCCCTTCATCGTAGCACTTAACAAGGTCAGTCTCTGTCTGATCACCTCCCAGACATGCTCATAGCTTATCTCTGGGATGGATGGATTATATGTCTGGTAGAGGACTTGCATGCATTAAAGGCACTCAATGGCCCACAATTGACTGGGAATAAAGCTACCGGGTTACAATAGCTGGCAGTAGTTAATTGGTTGCCCATCCATGTGACATGATGTGTCTTGTTGTCCCTTCTATTCGTTCCATTTCTATGTCTACTCCAGATTGACCGTCTGTATGACTGGAAGAAGAGTCCGGACACAGACGTGGTGGCCACACTGAAGAAGCAGAAGAAGAACACCAAGGATGAGTTTGACGAGAGGGCCAAAGCTGTCATCGTGGAGTTCGCACAGCAGGTCACTAACTATATGAACAAAGGAGGGAATAGAGTTTCGGAGTTGACAGCACTTTTCACTATTGCGATGCACCGATTGTGTGAACCCTGAGTGACCCTGCACCTTAGAGACTGCTGCCCTATGTACATAGTCATTGAACACTGGTCACTTGAATGTTTACATACTGTTTTACCCACTTCATATGTGTATATACTATGTTCTATTCAAGGCTCATCCTATACAGCTACTGCTGTACACACCTTTTCTATTCATATACTGTCCATACTGTCTATACACACCATTATGTATGTGTGTGTGTGTATATATATATATATATATATTTTATATTCCGGTCTCTGACATTGCTCGTTCTGATATTTCTTAATTTCATTTATTATTATATTTATGTGTATGTTGTTATTGTGTTGCTAGATATTACTGCACTGGTAGAGCTAGAAACATGAGCATTACACTGCACCTGCAATAACATCTACAAATCTGTGTATGCGACCAATAAACTTTTATTTAATCTCTCTTGTGTATTCGTACAGGGTCTGAACGCAGCCCTCTTCCATGAGAACAAGGACCCTAGGACCTTTGTGTCTCTGGTGCCCACGTCGGCCCACTCCGGGGACGGCATGGGCAACCTGATCGCTCTGCTGGTGGAGCTCACCCAGACCATGCTAGCACGCCGCCTGGCTCACTGCGACGAGCTCAGGGCTCAGGTCATGGAGGTGAGGGAGAATTACTACATTACTGTCACAGCTTATTGAGATGAGGAAGAAGAATCCTCCCTGTTGTTACGGTTAGATTGGTGTTATTTTAGGGGCATTTCTGTTACGTCAGTGTCATTACTGTTACATCGGTGTCATTACCGCAGCGTCGGTGTCATTACCGTAGCGTCAGTGTCATTACCGTAGCGTCAGTGTCATTACCGTAGCGTCAGTGTCATTACCGTAGCGTCGGTGTCATTACCGTTGCGTCGGTGTCATTGCCGTTCCATCATCTAACACTTATTATTAATGTTGTATTAAACTCAACATGTGTCCCTGTCAATCCTCAGGTGAAAGCCCTGCCTGGTATGGGCACCACGATAGATGTGATCCTGATCAATGGGGTTCTCCGGGAGGGAATGACCATCATCGTCCCGGGGGTGGAGGGACCCATCGTCACCCAGATCAGGGGGCTGCTGCTGCCTCCACCCATGAAGGAGCTCCGGGTCAAGGTATGAAGGAAATGCTTATGTTGGGCCTTTCTTTATTAAAGAGCACTTGTAGGTGCAGCAAACAGTTATGACCTGATTTCAACAGGAATGTCATGCTGTCCATGACTTGGCTAGGGGTTAATCTTAACTTCCACTTCCAAGTCTCATTTTCACTAAGTAATTCACTGATGTCAATGGCAGACTAAGCGATAATTTGACGGTGGAAGTTAGAATTGGCGGCAGGTTGCCTAGCAGTTAGCGCATTGGGCCAGTAACCGAAAAGTTTCTGGTTCGAATACCCGAGCCGACAAGGTGTAAAATCTGTTGATGTGCCTTTGAACAAGGGGTGCTGTACTACAATGGCTGACCCTGTAAAACAACACATTTCACTGCAACTATC
This sequence comes from Coregonus clupeaformis, assembly GCF_020615455.1. Lineage (NCBI taxonomy): Eukaryota > Metazoa > Chordata > Actinopteri > Salmoniformes > Salmonidae > Coregonus > Coregonus clupeaformis. The sequence goes on along the minus strand of NC_059211.1, from coordinate 61,728,686 downwards.
CGGTGTATGTGACAATAATAAAACTATTTTTTAAAGAATTGGCCCTATAATGATGATCTGTGTGCAGTATTAAGGAATGATCTGAACCCCGGTCCTCTTTAGAACCAATATATAGTATTAATGAATGATCTGTCCTCTTGCCCATTTAGAACCAGTATGAGAAACATAAGGAGGTGTCTACAGCCCAGGGAGTGAAGATCCTGGGGAAAGACCTGGAGAAAACCCTGGCAGGGCTCCCCCTGCTGGTGGCCCACAAGGAGGACGAGGTGGCCGTGCTCAGGGTAAGACTGGCACATTGTACTGTATATCAGGGGTTCTTTAAAAAAATCAGCTCTAGACCCAAATGAGAAATTGACCGTCCTCCCGTGACCCAAATCGTCCTCCAACGACCCAAATAAAGAATGAATAGTGTGTGATTTATAGATGTATTCTCATAATTCGCAAACCCACCTCTCACATGCCCAGGGCCCACTTTGAAACCCGACCCATAGTTTAAGAAACACTGCTGTATATGAGAACAGGGCTGTGTCTCAATAGTGTTAGACTGGAACCCTCTGCCACCTACGGCTACATGTCAATAGTTATGAATGGCTCCCTGCTTCCTGTCCTTGTCTTTTTTTCCTTCTCTGAGTGAGTTACTAGTACACACACACACACGGTGTATTGAGATCCTCTGCGTTGTGATTCCCCTGCAGGATGAGTTGGTGCGGGAGCTGAAACAGACGCTGAACTCCATCAAGCTGGAGGAGAAGGGTGTGTACGTCCAGGCCTCCACCCTCGGATCCCTGGAAGCCTTGCTCGAGTTCCTACGAGTGTCCAAAGTGCCTGTGAGTATCACCCACATATGCTTACCGCTCATACACACACACACACACACACACACCGTATCAAACTACAATATAGTATTGAGATAATGTGCTGTAATGTTCATGTTTTTCCGTCTCCTCCAACAGTACGCTGGCATCAACATCGGTCCAGTTCACAAGAAAGACGTGATGAAAGCTTCCACTATGCTGGAGCATGACCCACAGTACGTGACCTTTCTCTTCCTGTTTCCCCTCCTGTTATACATTTGTTTGTTTGGTTACTGTCTCAGCATGATTAACCCTTTCCGTGTAAACTGGACAATAACACAAATGAAATGCTATTCTATTCTAGGTATGCAACGATCCTGGCGTTTGATGTGAAGGTGGAGAGGGACTCCCAGGAGATGGCTGACAGTCTGGGGGTGAGGGTGTTCAGTGCTGAGATCATCTACCACCTGTTTGATGCCTTCACCAAGTACAGAGAGGACTACAAGAAGGCCAAGCAGGACGAGTTCAAGTATGTGAACACACACACCCTTTACATGATACCAACCATGACTTTGTTTTGCTGTCATAGGCCATGGCACAAGTGATACACACTGAGCCCATTGGAAGGCTTCCACCTGTCCTGCCTGGGCTTGGTTTCCAGACAGGACAGTAGGTGTGTGGTATGCCTGGGCTTGGTTTCCAGACAGGACAGTAGGTGTGTGGTATGCCTGGGCTAGGTTTCCAGACAGGACAGTAGGTGTGTGGTATGACTGGGCTAGGTTTCCAGACAGGACAGTAGGTGTGTGGTATGCCTGGGCTAGGTTTCCAGACAGGACAGTAGGTGTGTGGTATGACTGGGCTAGGTTTCCAGACAGGACAGTAGGTGTGTGGTATGACTGGGATAGGTTTCCAGACAGGACAGTAGGTGTGTGGTATGCCTGAGCTAGGTTTCCAGACAGGACAGTAGGTGTGTGGTATGACTGGGATAGGTTTCCAGACAGGACAGTAGGTGTGTGGTATGACTGGGATAGGTTTCCAGACAGGACAGTAGGTGTGTGGTATGACTGGGATAGGTTTCCAGACAGGACAGTAAGTGTGTGGTATGACTGGGATAGGTTTCCAGACAGGACAGTAGGTGTGTGGTATGACTGGGATAGGTTTCCAGACAGGACAGTAGGTGTGTGGTATGCCTGGGCTAGGTTTCCAGACAGGACAGTAAGTGTGTGGTGTAGTAACAGTCGTTTTCTCTGTGTTTCTCAACAGACACATTGCGGTGTTCCCCACTAAGCTGAAGATCCTGCCTCAGTTCATCTTCAACTCTAGAGACCCCATCGTCATGGGAGTCAACGTGGAGGCTGGGGTCCTCAGACAGGGAACCCCACTCTGTGTGCCCAGCAAGGGGGTGAGTGTGTGCGTGCGTGCACCGGTCTGTGTGTGTGTGTGTGTGTGAGATCTGTTTAATCTCAGTGGGGTTTCTATCTTGGTAGAAACGGGTATAATAAAATGATCTCACTCTGATTTACTCCCTGTCAGTTTGTGGACATTGGCATCGTGACCAGCATTGAGATCAACCACAAGATGGTGGACAGTGCCAAGAAGGGCCAGGAGATCTGTATAAAGATCGAACCGATCCCTGGAGAGGCACCCAAGATGTTCGGCCGACACTTTGAGGCCACCGACATCCTCGTCAGCAAGGTACGGTCACAAACAATGTGGTGGGTTTTTCAGGTCAGTACAGTGTATCAAGTGTTGTAAGTACTCACTGTTCCACTGTACTGACAGCAGCTCCCCAAACCCTAACAGCATTGGGTTCTGTACCAAAAGCAGTGGACTATAAACAGAACAGGGAGAATTAGGAGTCCTGAATGTGGTCATTCGTTTTGTTCTCCAGATCACCAGAGCGTCCATCGATGCCCTGAAGAACTGGTTCAGAGACGAGATGGGTAAATCTGACTGGCAGCTTATCATGGAGCTTAAGAAGACTTTTGAAATCATCTGAACGGAAGAACGGAGACACACCTTCATGTCTTCAGGAGGCCGCAGCACATTTACACACACACACACACCACTGATCACGTGACACCTGATCAAAGACACACACACACACTTATTCATCACACCCACGTATGCACACATCCATAAACGGTGAGAGCAGTGCAGTGTCGCACTTTTCCCCTCTCCCCCATCCCCTCTCCTCTTTGGTGGGCGGGGGAGTGTATTGTTAGAGGGAAAGAAAGTGTTTTTCTGTGAGAAACCAAACTATTTCCCGCTGTTAACAGTGACAGTTTAGACAGCGTCGACACACACACTATTCCAACGTGCCTGTTGTTTGGAATCATCTTGAGTTGTATTTTTCATTTCGCCTCTCTCTCGCTCTCCCCATCCGGCTGCTCGAGCCCTGTCCCCTGTAATCACTCTGCTGTTCAGGCTGGGGTGAGTAGGAGTGAAGAGAGCTGGGTCGGGCGTCACCTGCGCCACAGATCTACAGAATTCAGCAAACTGGGTTTGACAAGTTTCCGTGGGTGCCATGTTGGCACCGGAAGTCCCAAGACAATGACATTCCACTGAGAATGCAAATGACAGCCTTATTGTTATGACATGTTGGGTGCCAACATGGAAGCTAGTTTGCTGAACTCTTTATATCTATCATGGCTCAGGGGGAGATGTGAGCCAAAGGCCTGAGCGAATTAGAGGAGGGGGGCAGCATTCTTACCATAAGTTTTAGACTTCTGAATAATATTACCTTGTCAGTGTTTTCTATTTTCTTGAATGCAGTTATTTTATGGTCCTTTTAAAAAGCCCCTCCCTCTCTGACATCACCACCACCCATCACCAGCCCCCCTGCCAATGCAGCTCGACTGGTGCCTACGGACGTTTCTTTACAATGAATGAACTAGGTGACAAAATAGGCAAGCCCTCTCTACTTGAGTTCGATATGTGAAAGATAATACAATTCTACATCAATAAAGAAATGTCATATTTATAAAAGTCGCAAACCCTGCCCCCTCTGCCTTGTATATTTTCGATAATGTTATGAATGGAATATGCATTGAATTCAATTCTATGAAAAATAAAGCTTAAGTGCTACTTCCCCTGGTTTTATATGCTGTTATTAGTGATCGTCGAGTTCCCCTGTTCCTGGTTTTCTTTTTTCAATAACGTTTTAATATACTGTTAAATCGTGAAATTGCATATTTAATTAATTTCTGCAGAATGGGTGGATGGCTGTGTTTTGTTACCCTGTGAAATTTGTTTTACTTTGTTAATGTGAATCTATACATTTATAGTGCACATATGAATGTGGTGTACAAATGGCAACAATTGCTATTTATTTGATCGAAAGAATAATGTAATCACCCTCAAGGTAGTGGAGATTTTATATTTCTGCAGGCAGGGGGCGCTACAGTTCATTCTGACGTGGGATTCGGGAGTCCTATAAATAATAAAGGGTATTTTCTGCAAAGCTGTATATTTGTACACATTTACATTTAAGTCATTTAGCAGATGCTCTTATCCAGACGTTAACACAACAATACCGATTGAATAAGTAAATACAATAATTTGATAATTAAAATGCTGTAGCCCACTCTGAAATCTAATATCATGGATTGTATTATACGGAGCTATTTTTACAGCAACCTTTAATAGTTGATGTAGGCCCAGCTACCTCATGCAAACTCATGCAAATAATTAAGAGTAAAATATTAAACCGCCAACAGGGGGACAGTCTCTAAAAGCAGTTATAGTTTTACATATTTGTGATGTCATTCTCTGTTGGAGCATTTCGCGGCAGCAGCAGGCGACACGGGTTGGGTGAATAACAAGAGATGGGGGGGCAGTTGACAGTTTACCAGGCGTAAAAGACGGGAAAACGAAGCCAATTGACTAGCTACAACCTCCAGGAAGAAAGCAGCTGTGCGTCAACTTCTCCAAAACGCACTCATGTTATCCTTAGCCATTAGGATATGTTTTTATTCTGAATAGGCTCTTATTCTCCAATCACATCGTTCTCTTCTCCCAAAACAGCCCAGGATAGGATAGAGTGGATGTTATTGTAATAATAGCAATGAATTCGGCGGAACAGACGGTAACGTGGCTGATAACGTTGGGGGTCTTGGAGTCACCGAAAAAGACCATTTCGGACCCTGAAGGATTCCTGCAGTGTTCTCTCAAAGATGGGGTTGTCCTGTGCAAGCTGGTGGAGCGATTGCGCCCTGGGTCTGTTGAGAAAGTAAGGTCATATCTTATTGCCTGGATGTCCCACCTCTGCCTTAGACAACTATTATGTGGAACTTGAAGAATTAAACATTGTGTTAGTATTTCTTTTTTGTTGTAGATGTTCTCAAACCGATCCTAGTTTAGATCATTAACAGAGGGGTTATTGTACGAAATACAGTGGAATTTCCGGACAGATGTCCGTGTGTCTCTCTCACACTTCAGCACTGGTTTACATTGACAATGAGATACCTATTCCATTCATTTATTCCAATATAACCTATTCTTAAGTGTGTAATAACGCAATTGTTTTCACATAGGCTACACATGGCATTAAAGTCCCATGTTTTTTTTCTAGATTGAAAACAGACGCTTAAAAAAAAAACATGTTTGATTGTCGGCGTAAGTATGCACATTTGGCCACTGCATTTATTTATATTCCCCCAAAAATGATGTTGCAATAATAAACGGGTGTTTTTGGTTCGGATCAACTGCTATTAATTAGGGGTACACTACAGATAGATTCACATGAGTGGGCCGCCATTGACTGCAAAGGAAGACCACTCCCCCTTTAAAGGAACAGTGTGTTTTAACACAATATTGCCATCAGAGTAGACTACTTATATAGGCTTACATTGTAACACTGGGAAACGCATTTAGCCTACTGATGGAACTCTCCCAATTATTCAATGAAACTCTCATTTAAGGGTTATGGAAACACCATTGTATTAGGGACAATGGGCATTACTTGTTTGTATTTTTTTATTGTAAAGCAATTCAAAATATACAATATAGAAAAACAGAGTATATAATGGAGTATACAAAGAACAGTCAGGGGAATACAGACAATACATTATATAAAGACAGTGATGGCAAAAGTACCCAATTTTCATACTTGAGTAAAAGTAAAGTTACGTTAATAGAAAATGACTCAAGTAAAAGTGAATGTTACCCAGTAAAAGTCTAAAAGTATTTGGTTTTAAATATACTTAAGTATCAAAAGTAAATGTAATTGCTAAAATATACATAAGTATCAAAAGTAAAAGCATAAATTATTTAAAATTCCTTATATTAAGCAAACAAGACATCACGATTTTCTTGTTTTTTATTTTATTTACAGATAGTCAGGGGCACACTCCAACACTCATACATAATTTACAAACGAAGCAGATCAGATGCAGTAGGGATGACCAGGGATTTTCTCTTGATAAGTGTGTGAATAAGACAAGTTTCCTGTCCTGCTAAGCACTCAAAAAGTACTTTTGGGTGTCAGGGAAATGTATGGAGTAAAATGTACATTATTTTCTTTAGGAATATAGTGGAGTAAAAGTAAAAGTTGTCCAAAATATAAATAGTAAAGTAAAGTACAGATACCCTAAAAACGACTTAAGTAGTACTTTAAAGTATTTTTACTTAAGTAATTTACACCACTTTATAAAGACTAATTAATTACAAACATTAAACGTTTTGATTGCTTTTTTGTTATGAGAAAAATAAATCGTCTTTATTTATTGACCTGACATTTTAACTGAGGGGGAAAAAAACGTTATTTCTGTCACACACCCACATAGCAAGAATGTACTTTCCCTTGCACACTTGCAATTTATGCACAATTGGAAAAAGTTAACAGCATAACTACAACAACAACAACAGGGTCAGGGACTTCTAAATAATAGCCAATTGACTATGGGCCTAATAATGAGAGAAATTGCTAGGTTATTAAGGTTATGAACCATGTGATTGCCACTATTGATATAGTCACGGAGGGTTCTGTTTGCACAGGTAGGCACCAAAAGGTGTAGCCACAGGGCTCTGGTTTTCACCCTGGAATATACACAACACGTCATTTCCTCTCCTACTAATCCAATTTCCCGATGGGAGATTGAGAGGCCTTTTAGAAACACCGATTGGAGATTTTAGTTTCACACTGAAATCGTGGAACTGTACAATCTCGTGCAAAACCGAGAACGAAACGGGTTACCTACCGACGGCCGTATGCGTGCACGTACGGCTCAGGATTTGCTTCATAAAACGTTTTCCACCCCTTCACACAGATCTTCCAAGAACCAAGGAATGATAGCGAGTTCCAGAGCAATATCAAGGAGTTTCTGAAAGGCTGCGGTTCCTTCCGAGTGGAGGTGAGTCATGTAACCTGCCTGCTGCTCTGTAACTTTGTTGCAAATATCGACAATACAATGCGCTCTAAACATGACTGAAAACACTGTATCAACATTTCATTTTATCAACACATGAGCATTCCCCATGGGGTGTTAGCACAGCCTAGTTGTATTGCTAGCCTACAAGTAGAAATACTACAGTTGCAGCCGTCGCCATTTGGATACTAGTCTAGGCTATCATTTACAGTCATTTGGTATTTCTAACAGTGTAACAATATTCCAAAATAATACTAGGCTACTCAGTGTGTAAGGTTGAGGTATAAGGATTTGGTCATCATGATTTGGCCGTTTAAAGGAGAAGTTCACTATTTTACAACTTGATGGTGGGTGGTTCCTCACCCTGAAAATAATCTATGGCCGGGAGAAACTGGTTCAGTTTTCTTTACAAGCCATTACAAACTTCGGCTAACATTAGCCACCGTTAGCTAAAAAAGCAAAGGAAGTGATGGGGCATGTGAGCATGTAACAAAAAAAAAGTGTCCAACTCCATATTTTGTTTGATGTTACTTAAAGGTGATTTAGCCCAAAACATTATTTCTTTTTAAATACATGCTCACAAGTTAGCTGAAGTTTGTAATGGCTGTGTAAAGAACTGAACCATGGATTATAGTTTCTCCTGGACCATAGACTATTTCCATCTAACACGAAGTTGTAAAATAGTGAACTTCTCCTTTAATTCAACAACTAATTATTATTCTGCATATTGAGCTGTAAATAGGTCAATATGCAGAACAAGGGAATTTAACTGTGGGCACATCTACTGTCATGAGGAGCCAAGGCTGAGGGCCATATTTAAGTCAGTCAATACCGTGAACCCTATTTCAACATTACAAAACACTTTCAAATGAATAATTATTATATTTCAACTGTGTGAAACCTGAGTTGTTGGAATTCCGTTTAAAGCACAAACTTCATCTATTGGAATACTGTACATCTATCACACAATTTTTCTATTTGTCATAGAAACAAGATTTGCCACAAACTTCTGAGATATTGTGTGATATGGCAGGTGCCAGGTAGACATGTAAACAAAGGTGTGATATGAACAGCCTCCTGATTTCAAATCTGTCTGGGAACTTACAGTCCACTACTCCCGAAAATATTAATTTGTACACCTTGTAGTAAACTACTTACCTTACCAAGGCCTAGTCTCACCTCAACCCTGTCACTGACTGCTTCAAGACCAGGCCTTATGAAAAGACTGTGACAGCTCTGTTGCAGTGTTCACATGGTACCACTGAGAATGAAGCAGTGTATTGGCATGCATCCAAGTGCTATGCTAGTGTGGATATTGGCCTATGACTCATACCCACCAGGAGTGAGAGCTGCTGGACAGTTATATCTCATGGCTGCTCACTGCAGTATTGAGGCTGGGCTGGGAAAGGCAGCGGCAATAGTAACTAGCATGGCCTTTAGCGCCTAACTCAGGGCTCTGGTGTCTGTCATGTCTGTGTCTGTCTATCTGTCTGTGTCTCTGTCTGTCTGTGGTCAGTCATGCCTAACTGAATCAATCAATACAGTTTATACAAGAGGTGGTACTGGGGGGGAGGGGGGAAGTTCATGAGAATGTCAACCAACCAATGGATTTTCCAACGAGGTCGATTAGGTCGGAAGGCTAAATTCCAAAATGACCAGACATGGGCATACACTGTAGTGTGAAGGACCAATAAGATGTCATGGCCATGATTGATTATTGTCCCAAAACAACCCCTACCCTATAGACATTAATTCATGATAGATCTCTCCACTCTAGAGGCCACATTGAGCCCATCCACCATATTGCTTAATACATCCATTTAGTTCTCTGTCAGATCAGGAAGAGGTCATGTAGAAGTGTGTGTATAGGATTAGGGAGTAAGGGGTAGTTAGGAAGAGGTTGGGGGGTGTTAGTTAGAGAACATGATGTTGGGGTTACATGATGTTTTTTAAGAACATGATGTTGGGGGTTTAGAAAATGATTGGGGGTGTTAGTTAGAGAACATGATGTTGGGGGGTGTTAGTTAGAGAACATGATGTGGCAGAGATTAGAGAGATGGCTCAGACTGCTGGTAATCCCCCAGACTGGCCCTGGGTGGTTAAAGGGTAGGATTGAGGGTGTGTGTGTGGTGTGTGTCCAGACTCAGGGGGCAGGGCAGGGGGGTAGAAGGTGGGACTGTGTGTGTGGATGCTTAGCCACAGTGCTGGACCAGACTGGGTGAAAACGGCAAAGCCCTCAGAGCAGAGGCAGCATGTAGGGATGAGGAAACCAATGACACTACTGAATTACCACTCAGCTATGAAAATGACCTAATACTCTTACAGGGAAGTAGACCGGGGTGTTGGCCTGGTTGTGCAACAGAGTGAGTACAGTGAGTAAAGGGGGAAACACTCTAGATCCAAACTGTTACAGACCTATATCCATCCTGCCCTGCCTTTCGAAAGTATTTGAAAGCCAAGTTAACAAACAGATCACCGACCATTTCGAATCCCACCGTACCTTCTCCGCTATGCAATCTGGTTTCCGAGCTGGTCATGGGTGCACGTCAGCCACGCTCAAGGTCCTAAGCGATATTATAACTGCGATCGATAAAAGACAGTACTGCGCAGCCGTCTTCATCGACCTGGCCAAGGCTTTCGACTCTGTCAACCACCGCATTCTTATTGGCAGACTAAATAGCCTTGGTTTCTCAAATGACTGCCTCACCTGGTTCACCAACTACTTCTCAGATAGAGTTCAATGTGTCAAATCGGAGGGCCTGTTGTCTGGACCTCTGGCAGTCTATGGGGGTGCCACAGGGTTCAATTCTCGGGCCGACTCTATTCTCTGTGTATATCAATGATGTCGCTCTTGCTGCTCGTGACGCTCGGATCCACCTCTATGCGGACGACACCATTTTGTATACATCTGGCCCTTCATTGGACACTGTGTTAACAAACCTCCAAACGAGCTTCAACGCCATACAACACTCCTTCCGTAGCCTCCAACTGCTCTTAAACGCTAGTAAAACTAAATGCATGCTCTTCAACCGAACGCTGCTTGCACCCGCCCACCCGACTAGAATCACTACTCTCGGCGGGTCTGACCTAGAGTATGTGGACAACTACAAATACCTAGGTGTCTGGTTAGACTGTAAACTCTCCTTCCAGACTCACATTAAGCATCTCCAATCAAAAGTTAGATCTAGAATCGGCTTCCTATTTCGCAACAATGCCTCCTTCACTCATGCTGCTAAACATGCCCTCGTAAAACTGACTATCCTACCGATCCTTGACTTCGGCGATGTCATTTACAAAATAGCCTCCAACACTCTACTCAGCAAATTGGATGTAGTCTATCACAGTGCCATCCATTTTGTCACCAAAGCCCCATATACTACCCACCATTGTGACCTGTACGCTCTTGTTGGCTGGCCCTCACTACATATTCGTCGCCAAACCCACTGGCTCCAGGTCATCTATAAATCACTGCTAGGCAAATCCCAGTCTTATCTTAGCTCACTGGTCACCATAGCAACACCCACCCGTAGTCTGCGCTCCAGCAGGTATATCTCACTGGTCATCCCCAAAGCCAACACCTCCTTTGGCCGCCATTCCTTCCAGTTCTCTGCTGCCAATGACTGGAACGAACTGCACAAATCTCTGAAGCTGGAGACTCTTATCTCCTTCACTAACTTTAAGCATCAGTTGTCAGAGCAGCTTATCCGCACTCACTGCACCTGTACACAGCCCATCTGTAATTAGCCCACCCAACTACCTCATCCCCATATTGTTATTTATTTTGCTCATTTGCACCCCAGTATCTCTATTTGCACATCATCTTTTGCACATCATTCATTCCACTGTTAATACGAAATTGTAACTATTTTGCACTATGGCCTATTTATTGCCTTACCTCCATAATTTACTACATTCGCACACACTGTATATATATTTTCTGTTGTATTTTTGACTTTATGTTTTGTTTACCCCATATGTAACTCTGTGTTGTTGTTTTTATCGCACTGCTTTGCTTTATCTTGGCCAGGTCGCAGTTGTAAATGAGAACTTGTTCTCAACTGGCTTACCTGGTTAAATAAAGGTGAAATAAAAAAATTCCTGTGTTTGTACTCCAGTGTTAGGTAATTATCTGATAAATACAGTCACACCATATCCTACCAGGCCAGGGTACTCATAGCGTTTCATTTTGGTTGTGTTTGTCTAATGGTCATTTAATGAACTCTGACAATAACATATAGTTTAAAGAGACACCGCAGGCCAAATGAGACGTAAAACTTGGAGGAACACAATGAATAGGGTCAGATGTGTGCTGCCAGACTTAGGTGTGTTTGCACTCCTGTACTAAGGTCAAAGTTCAAATAATAAACGCCCAACATTGCAGGTAGCAATTATTTTGAGAATAATACAGCATGAAGTGTCATGAGTGTATTAGTGGTTTGTCCCCACTTAGACAGAGGGAGCATTTCAACATGACAGTCACATTCCTGACCTGTCTGGACTGAGAACAAAGAGGGTGTAGGGAGAGAGCAGGATGTTCCTAGCCCTGGGGCTTCCTTCCTGTTGTTGTCTGTGGTACTATGCACTGCGCTGTCTAAATCCCAGCGTCTGTACAACGTCTCAGTGATGCTTGGGTAGATTATGGCTGAGTTCTGCTGCCTGTGTCTATCAGTAGCTGTTTTAACTCTGTGATGTTCTCCAGGCCTCAGACCTAGGCCTCCTTACTGTGAGAAATATCTTTACAGGTCACTACAGTATGGGAACACAGCTATGTCTGGAAGTTAATGTGTCAGGTTATTATCACTAGAACCAGATGAAATATGCACATGAGGTCTTTTGACAAGACCTTTACGCCGTTGCAATGTTATGAAACAGTGTTTGGTTTGATTTCAATCAGTTACACAGATGTGTTTTTTTTTAAAAACAAGTATCTCTCCTCTCCCTCCTCTTCTCAGCCATTTGAGGTCAATGACCTTCTCCAGGGACTGAACTTCACCAAGGTGCTCAACTCTCTGGTGGCACTGGCCAAAGCCACCGAGGGTAAGTGGACTAAAACAGAAGCGGGAAGTTTCCTGTTTTCTATGCAAATTCATACCTGTGAAGTCCCACATGTAACCTCTAGTCTAGATATCAGAGAGGGTGTTGTGTGTCATTAGGCCTGTGTTTCTGTGTAGAACGATGGCTGCATGTTGCAGCATGTTGAGTTGTGTTCTTGACTCACATTAATGTGTGTAACCGAAAGTAGCAGGCGTAAAATAACAGCCTGGAACTAGATCCCCCATATTCTGGTCTTGATGAGAATTTAAAAAAGCTGTTGGCGGTGGTTCTCGTCTGCGCTGTTCAACCAATCCAGTAAATGTGGAGGAGTTAAGATGGAGTGTCGCCATGTTAACGTCTGAAAGCGGAATTCACGTCACAGGCTCTCTTCTATTTCCCATGAAAACCGGAACATACGGTTGTTGACGACCCCGCTGAGGCTAATGTGTGTGTGTCTTTATGTCTGTACTCATACCTCTCTCTCCTCCACAGACATAGGTGTGGGCAGTGACTCTGTGTGTGTCTCTGTCTATGTACTCATACCTCTCTCTCTCTCTCCTCCACAGACATAGGAGTGGACAGTGACTCTGTGTGTGTCTCTGTCTATGTACTCATACCTCTCTCTCTCCTCCACAGACATAGGAGTGGGCAGTGACTCTGTGTGTCTGTCTATGTACTCATACCTCTCTCTCTCCTCCACAGACATAGGAGTGGGCAGTGACTCTGTGTGTGTCTCTGTCTATGTACTCATACCTCTCTCTCTCTCTCCTCCACAGACATAGGAGTGGGCAGTGACTCTGTGTGTCTCTGTCTATGTACTCATACCTCTCTCTCCTCCACAGACAGGAGTGGGCAGTGACTCTGTGTGTCTGTCTATGTACTCATACCTCTCTCTCTCCTCCACAGACAGGAGTGGGCAGTGACTCTGTGTGTGTCTCTGTCTATGTACTCATACCTCTCTCTCTCTCTCCTCCACAGACATAGGAGTGGGCAGTGACTCTGTGTGTGTCTCTGTCTATGTACTCATACCTCTCTCTCTCCTCCACAGACATAGGAGTGGACAGTGACTGTGTGTGTCTCTATGTACTCATACCTCTCTCTCCTCCACAGACATAGGAGTGGGCAGTGACTCTGTGTGTGTCTCTGTCTATGTACTCATACCTCTCTCTCTCCTCCACAGACATAGGAGTGGGTAGTGACTCTGTGTGTCTCTATGTACTCATACCTCTCTCTCCTCCACAGACATAGGAGTGGGCAGTGACTCTGTGTGTGTCTCCCTCTATGTACTCATACCTCTCTCTCTCCTCCACAGACATAGGAGTGGGCAGTGACTCTGTGTGTGTCTCTGTCTATGTACTCATACCTCTCTCTCTCCTCCACAGACATAGGAGTGGGCAGTGAATCTGTGTGTGTCTGTCTATGTACTCATACCTCTCTCTCCTCCACAGACATAGGAGTGGGCAGTGACTCTGTGTGTGTCTGTCTATGTACTCATACCTCTCTCTCTCCTCCACAGACATAGGAGTGGGCAGTGACTCTGTGTGTGCGCGTCACTCGTCCTCGTTACGGATCAAGTCGTTTGACTCTCTGAACACTCAGTCTCCCCGCGGACGCTCCTCCAAACTCCTCCACAACCAGTACCGCAGCCTGGTGAGTCACACAACTACATAGAACCCAACAGAACCAGAGAACCCAACAGAACCAGAAGGAACCATTTTGCCCTTGAGGTGGTTCTCACCTGCAGCTTGGGGTTGTTTTTGGTCCATCCTCACTTCCTCCATTTCTCTCTTCTCTCATACTCCTTTGCTCTTCCTCTCCACTAGGACATGTCCGAGAGCGGCGGGCAGCGGGTACTGGTGAAGGCCAAGTTCACCTTCCAGCAGACCAATGAGGATGAGCTGTCCTTCAACAAGGGTGACATCATCAGTGTGTCGCGCCAGGAAGATGGCGGCTGGTGGGAGGGCTCGTTCAACGGCAACAAGGGCTGGTTCCCTAGCAACTACGTCAAGGAGGTCAAAGGCAGCGGTGGGGGTCAGTGATTGGGCGGCTTTGATTTAATATTAAGTAGGGATCATAGTTTGTATTGGCGAGTATAAACATTAGGCATATGCATCTCTATAACAACTTTATAATCATCTATAACAGCTCTATTACAACTGTATATTACCCAGAATAATATCTCCTGTGTTGAAGATGATATCTGATAGTGGCGCCCCCTATAGCTGACTGTACCACTGAGTCATGCTGCTAAACCAGTCTGTTGAGATTTACACCACATATTTAATGTGGGTCTCAAGGGAATATCTGCTGTTTTTAATGGCTATACATCAAAAACACATTTCAGGCAGTCAGCATTTCCCCCGGCTGCTAGAGCTGTAATGTGTAATCCATGATTTTTTTATTTTACCAGGTAAGTTGACTGAGAACACATTCGCATTTACAGCAAAGACCTGGGGAATAGTTACAGAGGAGAGTTGAATGAGCCAATTGGAAGCTGGGGATGATTAGGTGGCCATGATGGTATGAGGGCCAGATTGAGAATTTAGCCAGGACACCGGGGTTAACACCCCTACTCTTACGATAAGTGCCATGGGATCTTTAGTGGACCACAGAGAGTCAGGACACCCGTTTAACGTCTCATCCGAAAGACGGCACCCTACACAGGGCGTTGTACCCAATCACTGCCCTGGGGCATTGGGCTATCTTTTTTTAGACCTGAGGAAAGAGTGCTTCCTACTGGCTGTCCAGCACCACTTCCAGCAGTATCTGGTCTCCCATTCAGTGACTGACCAGGACCAACCCTTCTTAGTGTCTGAGGCAAGCCAGCAGTGGGATGCAGGGTGGTATGCTGCTGGCCAATGAGGATGATCATGAAGAGAATGATTTAAAGCTGCAATATTTAACTTTTTGGGCGACCGGACCAAATTCACATAGAAATGTATTTTATAGATATGTCATTCTCATTGAAAGCAAGTCTAACAAGTGGGAGATCTGTTCTATGTGCGCTATTTCTATGCTTCTTGTTCTTAAGTTTAGTTTTAGCGTCTTCTACTTTAGTTTTTGTACACCAGCTTCAAAGAGCTGAAAATACAATATTTTGTAGTTTAGATGGTACAATGATTCTCTACACTGTACTGGCTTGTTTTGTCACAAACTGAAATTAGGAGAAATATTAGAATTTTAGCAACCAGGAAATAGCGGAGCAATTTTGCATAGTGCACCTTTTTAAAAGAGGAATTACAGAGTGAAGGAACATGTTGCCAATAGTAAACTCACCAGGACATGGCTCTACACCTGCTTATTCAATGGACCGCAATGTGCAAAGCATTACAGATAGAAATAGAATGTATAGAATGTGATGCAGATTAGAGCTCTGTTTGTTCTCTACACTACTTTTCTATCTGCAACACTTTGTGTTCTATCAGATCATATACAGAAATGTCCAGTAGATGTATAAACTGTCTATTTGTGCACGGTGATTGTGCACTTTTAATGTAGCTATTGTGCACTGTAACTGAAAGGAAGGAAACTGCATGGTCAAACAAAGACAGGACGCTCCTTAGCTTAGCCTGTGGATGGGACTTCCCCAAACACACCAAACAGCTCACAGTGCTACCCTCTGTTGGTCTACTACCTACTTACACATGATGAACTATGTATCACACTGCCATAGCTTGGAATCAAAGTGCCATTTCTCTATAAGCTCACAGTGGTAACCCACCCCCTTTCTGTATCCAATCAGTCACAAATGAACATGCCCTCTGTCTCTGGCTGCAGAGAGAGAGAGGGAGAGCTACAGCTTTTTTCTTTGCTGTGTGTCATGTTCACTCTCCATTCAGTATTCTATCTCTGCCCCAAGGGTTAACTACTAAAACACAGCAACATGAATGTGTCCCTATTTCTCTGTAGTGCATAGAAAGCCTCTGGTCTGGTCGTTAGCTAAATGAAGCCAGCATCTTTCCCTGGACCCTGCCGGATAACATTGCTATAAACTCTGTTACAAAATGAATGACTTCATGTTTCAGGGCTCGTCTGGCCTACTTCTACTGTCCCCTGCTTCTCCTCCTCTTTCTCTTCTAATCTCTCTCTCCTTTCTTCTCCTCTCTCTACCACACAGACAAACCAGTGTCTCCTAAGTCTGGCACCCTCCAAAACCCTGGGAAAGGCTTCGACACACCAGCCGTCAGCAAGACCTACTATAACCTGGTGAGAAGCTACACGACCTATTGTCACTGAGATCTGAAATGCCAGGAGGGTGTTTAGACCTTAGGCTTTTGCCAGCCGTGTGTGTGTGCTGTAATGTAGGTTGTTTCTTCCGTCTGACTGGCTGCTGTGCCAGCTGTGCCTCAGGGCCCTGTGACTGGCTGCTCTGTTTCTGTCTAGTGGTAGCACTCTGTCACTATGCTGTGTGTGTATCTGGGTCAGTGATAGTTCACAGGGACTGTGTGTCCTGCTGCCGTGACGGTGATAGGAGCACATTGCAAAGCATCCTGGGAGGCGCACTGTTTGTTTTGGTGCTGAGAGAAGAGAAGCCCAGGGAGGGAGATATCAACTATTCAAGACAAGACACAGAAACTGTCAGGAGAGTAGATTAGAGTAGATCAGAGTAGAGGAGAGGAGATGAGAGGAGAGGAGATCAGAGGAGAGTAGAGGAGATCAGAGGAGAGTAGAGGAGATCAGAGGAGAGTAGAGGAGATCAGAGGAGAGTAGAGGAGATCAGAGGAGAGTAGAGGAGATCAGAGGAGAGTAGAGGAGATCAGAGTAGAGTAGAGGAGATCAGAGTAGAGTAGAGGAGATCAGAGTAGAGTAGAGGAGATCAGAGTAGAGTAGAGGAGATCAGAGGAGAGTAGAGGAGATCAGAGGAGAGGAGAGTAGATCAGAGGAGAGGAGAGGAGATCAGAGGAGAGGAGAGGAGATCAGAGGAGAGGAGAGGAGATCAGAGGAGAGGAGAGGAGATCAGAGGAGAGGAGAGGAGATCAGAGGAGAGGAGAGGAGATCAGAGGAGAGGAGAGGAGATCAGAGGAGAGGAGAGGAGATCAGAGGAGAGGAGATCAGAGGAGAGGAGATCAGAGGAGAGGAGAGGAGAGGAGATCAGAGGAGAGGAGAGGAGATCAGAGGAGAGGAGATCAGAGGATAGGAGAGGAGAGGAGATCAGAGGAGAGGAGAGGAGAGGAGATCAGAGGAGAGGAGAGTAGATGAGAGGAGAGGAGAGTAGAGGAGAGGAGAGGAGAGGAGAGGAGATCAGAGGAGAGGAGAGTAGATCAGAGGAGAGTAGATCAGAGGAGAGTAGATCAGAGGAGAGTAGATCAGAGGAGAGTAGATCAGAGGAGAGTAGATCAGAGGAGAGTAGATCAGAGGAGAGGAGAGTAGATCAGAGGAGAGGAGAGTAGATCAGAGGAGAGGAGAGTAGATCAGAGGAGAGGAGAGTAGATCAGAGGAGAGGAGAGTAGATCAGAGGAGAGGAGAGTAGATCAGAGGAGAGGAGAGTAGATCAGAGGAGAGGAGAGTAGATCAGAGGAGAGGAGAGTAGATCAGAGGAGAGGAGAGTAGATCAGAGGAGAGGGGATCAGAGTAGATCAGAGGAGAGGGGATCAGAGTAGATCAGAGGAGAGGAGAGGAGAGTAGATCAGAGGAGAGGAGAGGCGATCAGAGGAGAGGAGATCAGAGGAGAGGGGATCAGAGTAGATCAGAGGAGAGGAGAGTAGATCAGAGGAGAGGAGAGGAGATCAGAGGAGAGGAGAGGAGAGTAGATCAGAGGAGAGGAGAGGCGATCAGAGGAGATGAGATCAGAGGAGAGGGGATCAGAGTAGATCAGAGGAGAGGAGAGTAGATCAGAGGAGAGTAGATCAGAGGAGAGGAGATCAGAGTAGATCAGAGGAGAGGAGATCTGAGGAGAGGAGAGTATCTGTATTGTCCCAATGGACAAGAATACATTAAGATCCACATGGAGCAATCTCATACAAATCAATACATTATGATATGGGTAAAGAAGTCAATAGTTCAGTACTAGTCTTTATGAAGTGCTTCAAAGTAACCTCATCACAGTGTTAGGTTATCCTGTGTTACAATATCCAAATGAGTCGAGAGTTGAAATATGAGCCCTGACAACATCAGGAGATAATAACTACCTGTCTGTCTGCCATTAGTGGATGCTAGAAGAGTTAAAGCCAACTTAAACCCTCCACCCTCTCCATCTCTGCATCCTGCCTAAAGCCTACTCTGAACCTAGCCAGTAATGACATGGACTAAAGAGGTCAGTATTTGATGAGAAAAGGATAGCACAGTTTATTTCTGTCCTCTGGTTTCTCCCTCTAATTGTCTCCTCATATGAAACTTAAAAAGACAACAGAAAATAAAGTACTTCAAAAAATGAGGTAAAGAAGACCGGATTCAGGAAGCAGAATGGAAGGACTCCCTGGCCCCATTCTGTCAGCGAGGGGGAGGTTAGGAGGAGAAAGGGTGGGTTTCCTCAGCGGGTGTGTGTGAGTTCAGTATCTGTCTGGCTGTCTGTCCGCCTGCCTGTCTGTGTCCATCCGTCAACATCCTCTCCTAACCCCCCTGTTCCGTCTCTCTCCATCCAGGTGCTCCAGAACATTCTAGAGACCGAGACCGAGTATTCCAAGGAGCTCCAAAGCCTTCTGGCCTCTTACCTGCACTCACTGCAACCTACAGACAAGTGAGTGTGTTTGTGTTCACATGACTGTGAGTGTGTCTGGTGTGTGTATTTGTCAGGGGGGTTGTGTGTGTGTGTGCGTGTGTGTGTGGGGGACACACGTGTGAGTGTCTGATTTGAGCATACTATGAACCTTACTGGACCCCCCCCTCTTTTAGTCAACCATATCGCTCCACCTTTCCCCACCCCGTCTCCCTCTGTGTCCAGGTTGAGCAGTGCAGACATCAGTCACATCCTGGGGAATCTGGAGGACATCTCTACCTTCCAGCTGATGTTGGTTCAGTCATACGAGGAATGTACCAAGTGAGTCCCCGAACCCACACACACACACACACACACACACACACCATATGATCCGTCCAGCATTGACCAAATGTATCTCATCAGTACATGGATGTACCAAATGAGTGCCCATAATCTTCATGCAAGTTGAAAATATGAATCAACTCTGAAATAGACTCTGTCCTGTCTGACAATAGGATCTAAAGGCACACCTTAAAACACACTGTGTGGGAGGGTGCACTGTTCCTCACATAGTACATCAACATGCTGTTTATACAGGTCACACTGACACATACTGGCCGTTTTCGGTAGTGCTGTGGTGGTGAGCACAATCTATCAAAGTGAATGCAATCCTCCCTGTGTGTGTGTGTGTGTGCAGGCTTCCAGAGAGCCAGCAGAGAGTAGGGGGCTTCTTCCTCAACCTGCTGCCCCAGATGAAGGGTCTCTATGTGGCCTACTGCTCCAACCACCCCTCGGCTGTCAACGTCCTCACAGAACACAGGTAACAGTGTGTGTACGTCAGCTGGGGGAGGTTAGTATGTTACTGTGTGTTTCAGTGAGGAGCTGGGGGAGGTTAGTATGTTACTGTGTGTTTCAGTGAGGAGCTGGGGGAGTTTAGTATGTTACTGTGTGTTTCAGTGAGGAGCTGGGGGAGGTTAGTATGTTACTGTGTGTTTCAGTGAGGAGCTGGGGGAGTTTAGTATGTTACTGTGTGTTTCAGTGAGGAGCTGGGGGAGGTTAGTATGTTACTGTGTGTTTCAGTGAGGAGCTGGGGGAGGTTAGTATGTTACTGTGTGTTTCAGTGAGGAGCTGGGGGAGGTTAGTATGTTACTGTGTGTTTCAGTGAGGAGCTGGGGGAGGTTAGTATGTTACTGTGTGTTTCAGTGAGGAGCTGGGGGAGTTTAGTATGTTACTGTGTGTTTCAGTGAGGAACTGGGGGAGTTTAGTATGTTACTGTGTGTTTCAGTGAGGAGCTGGGGGAGGTTAGTATGTTACTGTGTGTTTCAGTGAGGAACTGGGGGAGGTTAGTATGTTACTGTGTGTTTCAGTGAGGAGCTGGGGGAGGTTAGTATGTTACTGTGTGTTTCAGTGAGGAACTGGGGGAGTTTAGTATGTTACTGTGTGTTTCAGTGAGGAGCTGGGGGAGGTTAGTATGTTACTGTGTGTTTCAGTGAGGAGCTGGGGGAGGTTAGTATGTTACTGTGTGTTTCAGTGAGGAACTGGGGGAGGTTAGTATGTTACTGTGTGTTTCAGTGAGGAGCTGGGGGAGGTTAGTATGTTACTGTGTGTTTCAGTGAGGAGCTGGGGGAGGTTAGTATGTTACTGTGTGTTTCAGTGAGGAACTGGGGGAGTTTAGTATGTTACTGTGTGTTTCAGTGAGGAGCTGGGGGAGGTTAGTATGTTACTGTGTGTTTCAGTGAGGAGCTGGGGGAGGTTAGTATGTTACTGTGTGTTTCAGTGAGGAGCTGGGGGAGGTTAGTATGTTACTGTGTGTTTCAGTGAGGAGCTGGGGGAGGTTAGTATGTTACTGTGTGTTTCAGTGAGGAGCTGGGGGAGGTTAGTATGTTACTGTGTGTTTCAGTGAGGAGCTGGGGGAGGTTAGTATGTTACTGTGTGTTTCAGTGAGGAGCTGGGGGAGGTTAGTATGTTACTGTGTGTTTCAGTGAGGAGCTGGGGGAGGTTAGTATGTTACTGTGTGTTTCAGTGAGGAGCTGGGGGAGGTTAGTATGTTACTGTGTGTTTCAGTGAGGAGCTGGGGGAGGTTAGTATGTTACTGTGTGTTTCAGTGAGGAGCTGGGGGAGGTTAGTATGTTACTGTGTGTTTCAGTGAGGAGCTGGGGGAGGTTAGTATGTTACTGTGTGTTTCAGTGAGGAGCTGGGGGAGGTTAGTATGTTACTGTGTGTTTCAGTGAGGAGCTGGGGGAGGTTAGTATGTTACTGTGTGTTTCAGTGAGGAGCTGGGGGAGGTTAGTATGTTACTGTGTGTTTCAGTGAGGAGCTGGGGGAGGTTAGTATGTTACTGTGTGTTTCAGTGAGGAGCTGGGGGAGGTTAGTATGTTACTGTGTGTTTCAGTGAGGAGCTGGGGAGGTTAGTATGTTACTGTGTGTTTCAGTGAGGAGCTGGGGGAGGTTAGTATGTTACTGTGTGTTTCAGTGAGGAGCTGGGGGAGGTTAGTATGTTACTGTGTGTTTCAGTGAGGAGCTGGGGGAGGTTAGTATGTTACTGTGTGTTTCAGTGAGGAGCTGGGGGGAGGTTAGTATGTTACTGTGTGTTTCAGTGAGGAGCTGGGGGAGGTTAGTATGTTACTGTGTGTTTCAGTGAGGAGCTGGGGGGAGGTTAGTATGTTACTGTGTGTTTCAGTGAGGAGCTGGGGGGAGGTTAGTATGTTACTGTGTGTTTCAGTGAGGAGCTGGGGGAGGTTAGTATGTTACTGTGTGTTTCAGTGAGGAGCTGGGGGAGGTTAGTATGTTACTGTGTGTTTCAGTGAGGAGCTGGGGGAGGTTAGTATGTTACTGTGTGTTTCAGTGAGGAGCTGGGGGAGGTTAGTATGTTACTGTGTGTTTCAGTGAGGAGCTGGGGGAGGTTAGTATGTTACTGTGTGTTTCAGTGAGGAGCTGGGGGAGGTTAGTATGTTACTGTGTGTTTCAGTGAGGAGCTGGGGGAGGTTAGTATGTTACTGTGTGTTTCAGTGAGGAGCTGGGGGGAGGTTAGTATGTTACTGTGTGTTTCAGTGAGGAGCTGGGGGAGGTTAGTATGTTACTGTGTGTTTCAGTGAGGAGCTGGGGGAGGTTAGTATGTTACTGTGTGTTTCAGTGAGGAGCTGGGGGAGGTTAGTATGTTACTGTGTGTTTCAGTGAGGAGCTGGGGGAGGTTAGTATGTTACTGTGTGTTTCAGTGAGGAGCTGGGGGAGGTTAGTATGTTACTGTGTGTTTCAGTGAGGAGCTGGGGGAGGTTATGGAGGGGAAGGGAGCCAGTAGTCCAGGTATCCTGACCCTCACCACCAGCCTCAGTAAACCCTTCATGAGGCTGGACAAATACCCCACACTACTGAAGGAACTGGAGAGACACATGGAGGTGAGAGGGAGACGGTCTGTGTTTATATTTTTATATATATATATATATATATATATATATATATATATATATATATATATATATATATATATATATATATACCAGTCAAACGTTTGGACACACCTACTCATTCCAGGGTTTTTCTTTATTTTTATTATTTTCTACTACATTGCAGAATAATAGTTAAGACATCAAAACTATGAAATAACACATATGGAATCATGTGGGAAACACAAAAGTGTTAAATCAAAATATATTTAATATTTTAGTTTCTTCAATGTAGCCTCCCTTTGCCTTGATGACGGCTTTGCACACTCTTGGCATTCTCTCAAGCAGCTTCATGAGGAAGTCACCTGGAATCCATTTCAATTAACAGGTGTGCCTTGTTAAAAGTTGTGGAATTTCTTTCCTTAATGCTTTGAGCCAATCAGTTGTGTTGTGACAAGGTAGGCTTGGTATACAGAAGATAGCCCTATTTGGTAAAAGACCAAGTCCATATTATGGCAAGAACAGCTCAAATAAGCAAAGAGAAACAACAGTCCATCATTACTTTAAGACATGAAGGTAAGTAAATCTGGAAAATGTCAAGGACTTTGAAAGTTTCTTCGAGTGCAGTTGCAAAAACCATTAAGCGCTATGATGAAACTGGCTCTAATGAGGACCGCTACAGGAAAGGAAGACCCAGAGTTACCTCTGCTGCAGAGGATAAGTTCATTAGAGTTACCAGCCTCAGAAATCGGTAATTAACTGCACCTCAGATTGCAGCCCAAATAAATGCTTCACAAAGTTCAAATAACAGACACATCTCAACATCAACTGTTCAGAGGAGACTTCGTGAATCAGGCCTTCATGGTCGAATTGCTGCAAAGAAACCACTACTAAAGGACACCAATAAGAAGAAGAGACTTGCTTCGGCCAAGAAACACGAGTAATGGACATTAGACCTGTGGAAATCTGTCCTTTGATCTGATGAGTCCAAATTTGAGGTTTTTGGTTCCAACCGCCGTGTCTTTGTGAGACGCAGAGTAGGTGAAATGATGATCTCCGCATGTGTGGTTCCCACCGTGAAGCATGGAGGAGGAGGTGTGGGGGTGCTTTGCTGGTGACACTGTCTGTGATTTATTTAGAATTCAAGGCACACTTAACCAGCATGGCTACCACAGCATTATGCAGCAATACGCCATCCCATCTGGTTTGAGCTTAGTGGGACTATCATTTGTTTTTCAACAGGACAATGACCCAAAACCCACCTCCAGGCTGTGTAAGGGCTATTTGACCAAGAAGGAGAGTGATGGAGTGCTGCATCAGATGACCTGGCCTCCACAATCACCTGACCTCAACCCAATTGAGATTTGGGATGAGTTGGACCGCAGAGTGAAGGAAAAGCAGCCAACAAGTGCTCAACATATGTGGGAACTCCTTCAAGACTGTTGGAAAAGCATTCCAGGTGACTACCTCATGAAGCTGGTTGAGAGAATGCCAAGAGTGTGCATAGCTGTCATCAAGGCAAAGGGTGGCTACTTTGAAGAATCTAAAATATTAAATATATTTTGATTTGTTTAACACTTTTTTGTTTACGACATGATTCCATATGTGTTATTTCATAGTTTTGATGTCTTCACTATTATTCTGCAATGTAAAAAATTGTAAAAATTAAAAACCCCTGAATGAGTAGGTGTGTCCAAACTTTTGACTGGTCGTGTATATAAAAACAAATTGTGGGTAGATTAGCTTTAATATTGCACATAGATTGTGGCTTCTATCAATGTAATTGTCTGCATCATTTCCAATATATATATATAGATATCTCTTCCATTATTTTCCCCTAACCCTACCACCCCTCCTCTAATTGGAGTAAACTAATGGACATCAACACTTATGCTTCTACTTCCAGCTTATACATACTATATACATTTTACAGACACAGTATATTTTACAATAGCTATCTTTTGTTTGTTATTAGTCCCATCGGTCTGTGTTTCTGTCTGTGTAGTATGAATAAAGGTCATTTGCCTGTGAATGGTTGTTTTTTGTTGTGTAGGTGTAGACTATATTGACTGTGTTAGACCTGTGATCTTCTGATGAATCAAACATCCCTCTTTTCTGTACCAGGAGCATCATCCTGATCGACCAGACATCCAAAAGTGTATGACCACCTTCAAAAGCCTCTCTGTAAGTCGGACATGAGTAGGCCGTATACCGTCCCTGTCTCGGTTTAATGACTTGTGTAGTGTTGAAGGGTTAAATTGACATGTCTCTGTCTCTTGGTGATGATGTATATGGAATCCAGTGTTGTTAAGGGTTAAATTGACATTTTGAATAGTCTTGTTGATGTATGTATGCAGGCAGTGCAGTGTGGCTAATCCTGGGCTGAGGAAAAAGCTTTAGCCTGGCTCTGAGCTCCACGGCTTGGCTCTGCTGTTCTGTGGCTTGGTGCCCTGGCTAGGGCTTCTATGCAGCCTGGATCTTCCTGGCTTGTGTGTGTGTGTGTACATTTGTCTGTTTTTCTCTCTCTGTCTCGCTCTCTCTCACATGGGCTGGGATTCAATACTTTCAAACAACTTCCTTTTATTTATTTGTGTGTGTCTCCATGGCTCCAGGCTCAGTGTCAGGAGGTGAGGAAACGGAAGGAGCTGGAGCTTCAGATTCTATCTGAGACTATCAGACGCTGGGAGGGAGATGACATCAGAACCCTGGGCCCTGTTCTCTACATGTCACACACACTCTGCCACACACACGGATCAGAGGTAAGACACACACACACACACGGATCAGAGGTAAGACACAAACACTCTGCCACACACACGGATCAGAGGTAAGACACAAACACGGATCCGAGCTAAGACACACACACACATCTAAAATCTACACCCATGAACGTCTTAACAGTGTGTTTGTGTGTGTGTTCTTTAGGAGAAGAATGAACGCTACCTCCTGCTGTTTCCAAATGTTCTCCTAATGCTGTCTGCCAGCTCCAGAATGAGTGGATTCATCTACCAGGTCAGTATCTCTCCATCTATCCCTTTCTCTCTCTCTCCATCTATCACTTTATCTCTCTCTCATCTATCCCTTTATCTCTGTCTCTCTTTCTCCATCTGTCCCTTTATCTCTCTATCTCTCTGTCCTTTGTTAGTATGTAGGGCCCTGTAAAATCAGGTTTGTGGAGAACATGACGGAATCCTGGAATCCAGACATTCAAACGGAATTAAACAATATTCAAAAATGTATTAAATTTAGTAGGAAATCAACTAAATGTATTGAACTTATTAGAAAAGTCATTAATTTGCCCAAGATTATCATAAGACATGAACAAAATGCATCAGTGATTTGTATTTTCCTTCAACTCTCTGAAGAGACAACTGCACAGGAATGCCCGTCTGTGTGTGCACGTTTGTCTACCACTTATTGTAGCCGTTAGCGATTATGCTAATGTGTTGCCAACTGTCTTCTGGTGGATGGTAAGGCTTTCCCAAAAACCTTTTCAATTAAATGTTAAAGCTGCAATATGTAACTTGTTGGGCGACCCGACAAAATTCACATAGAAATGTGACTAATAGATCTGTAATTCTCATTGAAAACAATTCTAAGAAGCAGTAGATCTGTTCTATGTGCGCTATTTCTATTCTTCCCGTTCTTAAGTTTCGTTTTTGTATCTTTTACTTTCGGTTTTGTACACCAGCTTCAAACAGCTGAAAATACAATATTTTTGGTTATTGAAAATATATTTCACAGCTGTTTTTAAATGATATAAGGAAGGCCCAAAAAATGGTCAAAGACTCCAGTCAACAAAGTCATAGACTGTTCTCTCTAATACCGCACGGCAAGCGGTACCGGAGTGCTAAGTCTAGGTCCAAAAGGCTCCTTAACAGCTTCTACCCCAAGCCATAAGACTGCTGAACAATTATTAAAATGGCCACCCGGACTATTTGCATTGACCCCCCCCAAATAAATGCTTCACAGAGTTCAAATAACAGACACATCTCAACATCAACTGTTCAGAGGAGACTTTGTGAATCAGGCCTTCATGGTCGAATTGCTGCAAAGAAACCACTACTAAAGGACACCAATAAGAAGAAGAGACTTGCTTGGGCCAAGAAACACGAGTAATGGACATTAGACCAGTGGAAATCTTTGATCTGATGAGTCCAAATTTAGGTTTTTGGTTCCAACCGCCGTGTCTTTGTGAGACGCAGAGTAAGTGAAATGATGATCTCCGCAATTGTGGTTCCCACCGTGAAGCATGGAGGAGGAGGTGTGGGGGTGCTTTGCAAACTTTGAGTAGTACAGAAACATCCTAACCAAACAACGGTCTCTGGCTAGTGAGCAGTTCAATTAATGGGTAATTACACCCAAAAATCAAAATGTCTTAGATTTTTCCCAGACCTCAAAAGTGGTCTCCTGATGTGGTTTAAGCATTGTTATGGACTTAGAACATCAAATGTTGTTATTTTTTCTATTTAAAAAAGTGTGATTTTGAGAGTGAAAAAACGGGGAAGAAATGGAATCAGGCCTAAAATCGAACTGATTTTATAGTGCCCTAAATATGTAAACACTAAAGGTTTCTGTAATTCTTATTTGTCGTTGATTTGTTTTAAAGGGTAAGCTGCCATTGACAGGAATGCTAATCTCAAGGATAGAAGATTGTGAGATGGTCAAAAACGCTTTTGAAATATCAGGTACGTTTACAGTTTACGTTTATTGGTTGAGTTTAAACAGCTCAAATTAAGGGTAATGTCTGTAATTACGTGTGTGTTTGTGTGTGGATGTGTTTAACTATACTTGTGTGGACCCGAAGTCCCCACAAGAATAGTAAACAAACAAAATGTGACCAACATTTTTAGTCCCCACAAGGAAAAAGGCTATTTCTAGGGGGTTAGGGGTTAAAGGTTAGGAGTTGGGGTTAAGGTTAGGGGTTAGGCAAAATAGGATTTTGAATGGGAATCAATTGTGTCCCTACAAGGTTAGTTAAACAAGACTATTTGTGTGTGTGTTACAGGCAGTACGTGTGAGCGGATGCAGGTGGTGTGTAACAACCAGCAGGATCTGCAGGAGTGGGTGGAGCATCTGTCGAGACACACCCAGATCAGAAACACCCCCTCCATGATCATGACCACAGCCACCGCCAAGCCCCAGTCTGTCCCGTGCCACACGGTAACACCCCCAACCTCACCAGTCTGACTGTCAGCTAAATGGATAGTTATCAAAGTTTGTCTGACATTTTTATTGTGTAGATCCAGGTACTGTACATGCATTAGGATATCTGTAGGTTTAAATCCCAAATGAATGGGAAAGATAATGCTGCGTTCATAACATCTCGTAAATTCGTAAATGCGACCATACCACTGGGAAAGATCCATTTGAACGCTCCTCCAACTGGTAATTACCAGTGGGGAAACTCATCTATCATCACTGACTTCTCCCACATGCTGAACTCTGATGTCACATACTAAGGAAATGACCTTGATAACAGCATTTTCGGCAGTTAAATGCAACAATAAAACATTATTTATAAAAAGCAATCTATTAATATAGTTTTTGAACACTATAATGTTTTGACAAGCTAGCTAGCTGTACTTTTAGTTTGTTTGAAGCAGCTTGTTTGCACCATCTAATTCCAAGAGATGCTACTTTATATAATTTATGATATACTCTCTCTTTGTTGTACCTGTATCTTAAACTTATCCCCTCTCTTCTCTTTCCCCCTCTCTTCTCCCTCTCCCCCAGCTCCCGTCCCATCCCCTGACCCCCTCCAGACACTCAGAGAGTAGGGTTGTATCTGGGGGCCCTGCCTACCACACCCTACCCCACCCCTCCTCCCACGGGGCCCCTCACACCTCCCCCATGTGGGGACCCCTAGAGCCCCCCAGCACCCCCAAACCCTGGAGCCTCAGCTGCCTCCGCCCCGCGCCCCCACTCAAGCCCTCGGCAGCACTCTGCTATAAAGAGGTATGGTCCTGGGCCTTTGGTCTAAGAGGGAATAGGTTCCAAGCAGTAATAGCCAGCACAGTTTCCAGAGATGATTTTCCACTAGGGTCCTAAGAGAGCCTCTCTCTTCCTCTCTTTTCCCTCTCCTCTCTCTAGGATCTGAGTAAAAGTCCTAAGAGTATGAAGAAGCTGCTGCCTAAGCGTAAGCCTGAGAGGAAACCTTCAGAAGAGGACTTTGCTACCAGGAAGAGTACTGCAGCTCTGGAGGAGGATGCCCAGATCCTGAAGGTGATCGAGGCCTACTGCACCAGCGCCAAAACACGACAGACACTCAACTCAAGTAAGACTGCACCGCAAACACACAACCTGTCAGAGCCTCAGGACTTCAACCAATACCAGCTAGTCTTTGGTGTCATTTGACTTCTCCTCCGAAGCCTGTCTTTCATTTCTGTACTAACATGAACCATGTCCAGATTAGTTATAAGACTTCACTGGTTCTGGATAAATGCTCTTTAGAGTATAGCTCTTTAGATGTTCTATTCACTGTGACAGTGGCTAGTCTAATGCTATTCATAGTTCAGTGTTGTCTCCTCTCTCTTTAACTGTGTTCTCTCCTGTTTCTTTTCTTTGCATTCTGTTATTCTCTGTTACTCCTCCTTTTGGTTTGTCTATTTTGTTTCCTCTATATTCCCCCCTTTTTTTAAACAAATATAATCATCCATAACCCCACACATCCCATTCCTCCTCGTTTTAAATACACCTGTATATTATTTATCCTATTATTATGGATCCCTCTCTCCACAACCATTATTTATAATTCCTCCCCACATCGCTTTATTATGGTTTGATCCACTCCCCCCTCGTTCCATATGGTTTGATCCACACCCCCCTCCTCGTTCCGTATGGTTTGATCCACTCCCCCTTCCTCGTTCCGTATGGTTTGATCCACACCCCCCTCCTCGTTCCGTATGGTTTGATCCACTCCCCCTTCCTCGTTCCGTATGGTTTGATCCACTCCCCCTTCCTCGTTCCGTATGATTTGTCCCGTCCCTCAGCGTGGCAGGGTACTGATTTGATGCATAACCACGTGCTGGCCGAGCCAGTTGACCGATCCAGTGTGGACGCTATAGGTTGCCGTAGCAGCCTGTCCAGAGGGACCGAGCCCTGGTCTGACCTATCAGAGGACTCGGATTATGACAGTATTTGGACCGCCAGTAGTTGCAGGACCGCCTCCGTTTCTCGTAAGAGCTACTGTCGCTCCTCCCATATATCCCACTCCCTGCACTCCTTTTTAATATTTTTCTTTATTTAGAAAGAAAAATATGAGTTTCTTTCCTCATAGTTTGTTTTGGAATCTCATTCTAACTGCTGCCTTGGCCACGTTCAGTACGCAAACATTGTAGAACGTTGCAGATAGAAATGCCATGAATAGAACTGACGTGATTCCTTATTCTACATGCCCGAGAGCTATGTTTGTTCAATATAATACATTTCTATCTGAACGTTGGCCAACGTTGTGTCCTGCTGAATGCTACCCTGGTTTTCCTTCAGCCACCTTTTGTAGCGTCTCTCCCCCTCCCTTAGTCATGGTTAGTTGTGTATGGTTTACAGTAGCTCTGTCTGCTGTTTCTGTGAAATGTCTATCATGCAAACCTCTCAGAAACTGAATATAGGAGGAACCTAACATGAACTCTCTGCCCCGTCTACAAACACACACACACACACACACACACACCCCTTCTCCCCTCAAAAGACCTCGGTGGACAAAGGGAATAACTGCTCCACAGCTCCCTTCTGTCCTCCTCTGTTCTCAACTACTAACATCTTCAAAGGACCTGGTGTCACGTTACAATCATTAAAATGATGAGTTAATATGCTGCTGTCATGGCTTAGATCTCCCTTGGAGAACAGAGATATTGAATCTCAATGGGATCTCCTGAATGAATAAAGGATAAATGGTAGATGAGAGGGAGACTTGATTTGCCAGATCAAGTTCTCCTCCTCTATCACACCTGTCCTGATCCTGCCACAGGCCCCCTGCCACAGGCCCCCTGCCACAGGCCCCTTCCTCAGGCCCCTTTCACAGCCCCCTCATCTGAATCTGGTTTGGGCTGTGTCCTAATACTCTAAAATGGCCTCCTTTCCTTGTCTTCTTTCCTTCATTGCCGCTGATAAATGAAAGGGCTACTATAAAGGACTGTCATCAGGGAGGACAGGACACAAGGAGAGGAGGCTAGTTTGAACTATTGAGCTACAGCCTTAGTGTGTCAAACCTCTACTGAAAGGTCATCCACCCTCAGTCAACAATCAGTCAATGGGTCATCCCGTCCATCGACCAATGTGCTCTGCTGACTGTCTTGTTCTACCAATCAGGATCCAGGGAGAAGTCAGGTCTGCACATGCTCTTCCCTGAGGAGGAGAAGATCATCGTGGAGGAGACCAAGAGCAACGGACAGACTGTCATCGAAGAGAAGTAAGAACTACATTCCTCCCAATGCATTAGATTGGGAGAATATGCTTACAGCTTCAAGTCTTCAATTCACACGTTCAGAAATTGATATGTTCCTTAATGGGGTTTATTGATAATGGTGTGCTGTGGTTGGGTTGGCTAACTAACATGTCTGTCTTAGGACTCTAGTAGACGCAGTGTATGGGCTGAAGGATGAAGTACAGGAGCTGAAACAGGTGAGCGTTCAGGAGCGTTAGCACGGTTAGCATTCACTAAACCGTCACATCAAATAGCATGTCACAGTACAGTCATACAGCACCAGAATCATAATTCATCAATTAGAGGATCTCTATGACAAGAATTCTCTTAAGCATATACATTCCAGAGCCATTTCTGCTCTGTTCATTCCAGTCATGTGCGATTAGAGCCTTTTCTAAGATCCAGCGGCCATCTTTGTTCCCCCCAACAGGACAACAAGAAGATGAGGAGGACCCTGGAGGAAGAGCAGAAAGCCAGGAAGGAGCTGGAGAAGATCCTGAGGAGAGTCCTGAAGAACATGAACGACCCCACCTGGGACGAGACCAACCTGTGAGTGCTCAGGTGACATCACATCAACATGGTTGGGTTTGGGTTCCACCGTGACTGGACCAAAATTGTTAACCACAAAGCCATCTGACGTAACGCTGTGAACTGACACACTGTGGAACACTGATCTGTCACTGTTGTAAGAATACTGGGTGTGGTCCAAAGTCGAAACAGCCAATGAAAATGAAACATAGCATCCCTGAATCCCTCTGGAAGACCATTGGCTGCAGCATGGACCTCAAACCTCTTCTCTGTGTTGATCTGGGATTGGAAAAAGGCTGGAACAATCACAGTAGTGAAGATACGACTGACGTCACTGATTCTCTGCCTCCTTCTGGGTGATTCTCAAAGAGGGATTCCTCTCTACCTCTCCCCTTCTGCATTGATCTGAAAGCAGGGGAAAACAACATGGGAATTTTCTGTCACTTGTGTAGTACTTTAACATCCGTGATGAGGAAAGGAAGTAAGTTCAGACTATTGAGATCCATCCTCTGCATGTAGAGCAGTAGTCTCAGGGAATAAATACTAGACAGTGGCTGCGTCTCAATAGTGGTTTGCTCTTCTCATCTTTGCTGATCTGCACTGATAGATGCAGTAGGTCCCTAGTGCCTACAAGGGGATTTCCTTTCACCTGTCCAGTTTTATGCAGATGAGAGATGAGGAACGGTAGCCACTGTAGACTATTGAGATGCAACCCAGACGATTTTGACAGATTATGATTTTGTCACTGCCTGCATACCCTGCTGCCAAGCTCCTCTCAACACCCCCACCCTCCTCTTACCCCCCTCTGGAGCATCTACCCACACATTCCTCTGAGCCTTGTAGGAACCTATGGCCAACACACAGAACAGGATAACCTCTAGCTCATTCCGGATGTTTCCATGGAAACCTCAGCAATACAATACTGGAATGTTTTCAGGTGATAAAAAAAAAAAAACTTTTGATTATGATTCTTTGAAGTATTCTTTGGGTATGGATGACCTATTTCTTGTTTGTTGCTTTTATTTTACCTGATAATGGACTCTCTATTTGAATGCTTTCCTGAAAACGATGTATTTCTACTTTTGTCTTCCTACTTTTTTGTCACCTATGATTTGTACAGAAACGAACCGTAGCGTCTCAAATTAATATCATGAAATGTGCCTTGGGGAAATGATTCCATGATATTAGCTTACATTTCTGGAAGGCTCTTCAGTTTAAAATGCTTCAAATATTCCAATGCAATATTGACTCCAATGATGAACACTACTTATCTGTTTCAGATTCTATATTATGTCTGTAATTTATGTATTTAAATGAAATTGACTGATGAGAAATGTATTGTGCATTCCTTAAGTCTATTGTTCACTGAAAACCTCCCTCCCATACCCCTCTCTATATTTATTTCACCTCTTTCTCTCTCTATCACTCTTCACAACTTGTCTCTGTGAATTAAACCAGTAAACTGAATATCTTGTTTATCTGAATACTTGCAATGACTGATATGTTGTTTTACCTACCTTAGATAAAATAACTGACTGTAAGTTGCTCTGCATAAGAGCGTCTGCTAAATGACCAAAATGTAAATGTGATGTATCCTTCGTCCTGCAAAGTGCTGTCACTTTAACTTCAAATGAATCAGACGGTTATCATTGGATACCTGTCAGTGGTAGATTCAGGTGGAAATGTACTATAAACAGGCCAGGATTGGTGTCCGTGACCACGTTTACATGCCCACAGTATTCCAGATAGTAGCTCATATCTCGCTTAAGGTCTTATTCGGGATAAGCTGTTTACATGCACCTTTTGATATCCCGCTCACGAGTATCCCTGCATCCGTGAATAAACAGAATATTCCTAATTTAAGTTAAATGGAATAGTAACTGAAATCTGGACACTGACTGTAGGCCTATAACCTCTCACATGTAGCCTAATATAATATTAACTCCTGCAGAATTATACATTTCTTGCAATAAAATAATACAACACATTTTCATTTTGTCTCTGGAACAGGAGTGGTATGATTTCTTTCTTTCAGCATCTCTTGAGAGAATGTGAGTGTAACATGTTATCTTTGACACTGTTATGCAAGCAGACAGTATTTCAACCATATAAAATGTGCAGCCAAGATCAACTGAAGTCTTATCGGAAACGTGATTCATTGTTTTCTCAGCTTTTCATTTCCTTAAAACCGGTCAAACTGATAACATTTGAACATTTCGCACAGGAACAGTCTTTCCATTATTTTTGGAGTTAGTGCATTTTCTCCCGGTCCCTAAACGAAAGACAACTTTACCGGTGTTAACTACAGTGCCTTGCAAAAGTATTCATCCCCCTTGGCGTTTTTCCTATTTTGTTGCATTACGACCTGTAATTTGAATTGATTTTTATTTGGATTTCATGTAATGGACATACACAAAATAGTCCAAATTTGGTGAAGTAAAATGAAAAAAATAACTTGTTTCAAAAAATTCTAAATAAAAAATAACGGAAAAGTGGTGCATGCATATGTATTCACCCCCTTTGCTATGAAGCCCCTAAATAAGATCTGGTGCAACCAATTACCTTCAGAAGTCACATAATGAGTTAAATAAAGTCCACCTGTGTGCAATCTAAGTGTCACATGATCTCAGTATATATACACCTGTTCTGAAAGGCCCCAGAGTCTGCAACACCACTAAGCAAGGGGCACCACCAAGCAAGCGGCACCACCAAGACCAAGGAGCTCTCCAAACAGGTCCGGGACAAAGTTGTGGAGAAGTACAGATCAGGGTTGGGTTATAAAAAAAGATCGGACTTTGAACATCCCACGGAGCACCATTAAATCCATTATAAAAAAATTAAAAGAATATGGCACCACAACAAACCTGCCAAGAGAGGGCTGCCCACCAAAACTCATGGACCAGGCAAGGAGGGCATTAATCAGAGAGGCCAAAGATAACCCTGAAGGAGCTGCAAAGCTCCACAGCGGAGATTGGAGTATCTGTCCATAGGACCACTTTAAGCCGTACACTCCACAGAGCTGGGCTTTACGGAAGAGTGGCCAGAAAAAAGCCATTGCTTAAAGAAAAAAATAAGCAAACACGTTTGGTGTTCGCCAAAAGCCATGTGGGAGACTCCCCAAACATATGGAAGAAGGTACTCTGGTCAGATGAGACTAAAATTGAACTTTTTGGCCATCAAGGAAAACGCTATGTCTGGCGCAAACCCAACACCTCTCATCACCCCAAGAACACTATCCCCACAGTGAAGCATGGTGGTGGCAGCATCATGCTATGGGGATGTTTTTCATCGGCAGGGACTGGGAAACTGGTCAGAATTGAAGGAATGATGGATGGCACTAAATACAGGGAAATCCTTGAAGGAAACCTGTTTCAGTCTTCCAGAGATTTGAGACTGGGATGTAGGTTCACCTTCCAGCAGGACAATGACCCTAAGCATACTGCTAAAGCAACACTTGAGTGGTTTAAAGGGAAACATTTAAATGTCTTGGAATGGCCTAGTCAAAGCCCAGACCTCAATCCAATTGAGAATCTGTGGTATGACTTAAAGATTGCTGAAAACCAGCGGAACCCATCCAACTTGAAGGAGCTGGAGCAGTTTTGCCTAGAAGAATGGACAAAAATCCCAGTGGCTAGATGTGCCAAGCTTATAGAGACATACCCCAAGAGACTTGCAGCTATAATTGCTGCAAAAGGTGGCTCTACAAAGTATTGACTTTTTTTTTTGGGGGGGGTGAATAGCTATGCACGCTCAAGTTTTCTGTTTTTCTGTCTTATTTCTTGTTTGTTTCACCCCCAAAAATATTTTGCATCGTCAAAGTGGTAGGCATGTTGTGTAAATCAAATGATACAAACCCCTAAAAAATCAATTTTAATTCCAGGTTGAAAGGCAACAAAATAGGAAAAATGCCAAGGGGGTGAATACTTTCGCAAGCCACTGTAGATTACTGCATTCATTCTATCTATGTAAGACATTATTCTGGTGAGCACTGCTTTATTTAGTATTCTGGGGCAACAAGTTATGACAGAAGAGAAGCTGCATGTACCTAACTATAGTTGACAAACAATGGCCTACTAAATGTCAGAAATTATCATCAGAAATGTATCTAAATCAGGGGTGAAAGTAGCCTAAACCAGTAGGCTATAAGGTCCAGTACAGAGTATCAGCAAAACAAATTATTATGGAATTATTATGGTGTATCGAACTGCGCAGGTAGCCTACTTTTTACATTACATTTACATTTACGTCATTTAGCAGACGCTCTTATCTAGAGCGACTTACAGATTGGTGCATTCACCTTATGATAGCCAGTGGGACAACCACTTTACAAATGTTTGTTTTGTTTTTTAATTATCATTATTATTTTATATATTTTGTGGGGGTGTGTGGGAGGGGTGTATGATTACTTTTATACTATCCCAGGTATTCC
This sequence comes from Coregonus clupeaformis, assembly GCF_020615455.1. Taxonomy (NCBI): domain Eukaryota; kingdom Metazoa; phylum Chordata; class Actinopteri; order Salmoniformes; family Salmonidae; genus Coregonus; species Coregonus clupeaformis. The sequence continues at coordinate 61,693,088 of NC_059211.1, read as the reverse complement.
TTAAAGAGGTAGGGTTTCAAGTGTCTCCGGAAGGTGGTAAGTGACTCCGCTGTCCTGGCGTCGTGAGGGAGCTTGTTCCACCATTGGGGTGCCAGAGCAGCGAACAGTTTTGACTGGGCTGAGCGGGAACTGTGCTTCCGCAGAGGTAGGGGGACCAGCAGGCCAGAGGTGGAAGAACGCAATGTCCTCGTTTGGGTGTAGGGATCAGAGCCTGAAGGTAAGGAGGTGCCGTTCCCCTCACAGCTCCATAGGCAAGCACCATGGTCTTGTAGCAGATGCGAGCTTCAACTGGAAGTGATTTGTTTGACAATCAGTTGAAAAAAATATCACACAACACCCATGATATGCGAAACGGAGCCTGCGCAGAACGCGAAAAACAACAGTAAACAGGATAAGATGTTTACATGCCATAGTCTAAGATCAGCATATCCCAGGCTTCTTATCCGGGTTTCTCATAACCGGGATACAAACTTTTTTGTGTTATTGTAAACGGGATATTATGTTTATTTGCATCAACTCAAAAACAGAATACTTGAGTATCCCGAATAATAATGGCATATTGGTGTGCATGTGAACGTGGTCAGTGACTCTAAAGTGACGTAAATTCAGAACCCTATAACCAATGTTCCCTCTAAACTGCAGCTAGCAGAATAAATATCAGCCCGTGCAGAGAAGCACGAGATTGAACTTCACTCAACTTTCTAGTTTTCCCCTTTAACACTATCAACGGAATTGTGATCGAATTAACGCAATATTAGCCACTTTCAATGTAACATACCGAAACAAAACAAACTATGCAAGACTATGCAAAACTAACTGTGCAAGAGATTTTCTTGTAGGCAGAGCGCATTGGAGTAGGACTGTATTGCATTGACAGGCAGGACTCAGGCCATACTCTACACAGACCGGTGCAGCATAACCAATCAGAGCTGCAGTAGGCCTATATGCCAATAGCCATTGCCATTATTTGGATATGTGCCATTTACTTTGAACTGGACTGTGTTTACAGCATGAGCGGTGGTGAGTAGATGCGCTTGTTTTGAGATCAAAGCGAGAGCTGCATGTAGCCACCTGTGCATATTTGTTCATATTATTTGCTAGTTAGTGAGTTATTATCCCAGTTATAGCTAATTTCTAGTCAACAATGTGGGAGTGGTTGCTTCCTACAAGAGCACAAAATGTGTGCATTTCAAGCCATCTTTGAAAAGCGAGTCAGGTAGAGCTTTTTTTTTGTCTTAAAGGGGCAGTTTGTATTTTTAGACAGTCTTGAATAAGCTAAGTAGCCAATAGGCAGAACATAGCATAATTGGTCTGATTCTCTGTAATAATGGTATGGGAATAATAATGCATTTTATTTTGTAAAGTGGTTTCTTGCATCAAACACATTTTCAGTCACCTCCTTGTCTGAAGGACAAGTGGATAAACAGGTTAATGTCAAGCCCTGCATGTTCTTTTCAAAAGTCTCATGGAATGTAGGCCAACATTGATCACCACACATTGGCTGCTACTGTAGGCTGAATAATAGAACAGCTATTTCCATTTTAAAATGTTATGGGATGCATGTTTCTCCATTGTTTTTGATGGTAGGCCACTCTGGTAGGCCTACATTATGATCAAATAGCCACAGTAGCAGTTGACCACTGTTAAAAGTGTAACCTAAAGCGGGTACAGCCTCAGTGTTCACAGTAAACGTGCCGGAATTTGCACTGAATCTTCCCAACGTTCAAGTTTGCACTCAGCAGACCTGAAATTTGCTCAGTGCCCAAAAAAATGAGAGGGAACGTTGCCTATAAACCCTGTCATTGCACCTCTCAATGCAGCTACCAACTGTGTAGGTACAACTGGCCCTGTTGTTCCACAGGTTTCAGCACTGTACCAGCAGGTGAGGTTGTATTCCAGTGTTGCATGCCTTCTGTTGGCAATGTGGCGTATCTGGCATGAGCGAAGCCCGTTCTATTGTGGAGGGTCCATGTGACAAAGCTTCCTTTATGTGGAGAGAGGGATGGGGGTATTCAAACGGCTGAAAACCTTTGACGGCTGTGCCCACCTTTGTCTTGGCATAAGCCAGCGGTAAGTCCCCCCACGTTAATGCCACTATTGTGACTGTCCTCCTGCCCACTGCCTCTGACCATTGTTTCACAGTAATCCAGGTTTGGGCTGGAGAGCGGGGTGGAGGAGAGAGAAAGAGAGAGAGAGAGGATGATGAAGGTTTTGGCTGTGATTGAAGCCATAGTGGAGGAGTACTGTAAGTCTCAATGTAGAATGGGAGCATCATTTAACCCTTTGATGGTTTGATACTCAGTTGGGATATTTTTGTTCCAACCCTGCACTGACTGGCACACCTGATTCAAATATATAATCTAATCATGGTTGCCAGTTTAGAGCAGGTTTAGTTTGGTCAGGTGCATTAGAGCTGGGCTGGAATAAAACCCTGCGCACACTGCGTCCCTCCAAGACTGGAGTTGCCTGTCCCTGTAAGTGAAATCTATTCAATCATCTCTCAGTCATCATAATTGAAAAAAGAGAGGAGAAGGTGCCATTTAAGAGCAGTGAAAACAGTGAAACGGATACAACTCGGGTGTAACAATGAATCTATTCAGCTCACAGACAGGCTAGTCCCACTGTTTCCCCAAAAGCACAACACCACAGCAGCCTCTACTCCAACACCATTATAACAAACAAAGTGGTCTGAATCATAAAGCCTCATAAAGCCTCACAGGTCCACAGAGACAACGGCATTGTGGGAGATTTAATCGCCGGGCGGACGCCCAGTCAGAGCGGAGCGCGGGGATGCGTAGTCGGACGGATGGGGACGAACGCTTCTTCCTTCCTTCCTTTTGTTTGTGCAGAAGCGAGGGATGACATTTAGAGAGAGAATGACATCTAGTAGACATTTCCATGAGGACAAAGCTCGGGAGCAGCCAGTGGTGGTGGCCTGCCCACTAGACAGAGACAGCAGAGGCTAAATGTTACCTGTCTGCCCTTGATTAGAATAGCACTGGATCTCCAGACTGAGGGTGTGGAACACAATGGCTTGTTGATGTCTGTTCTATTCTGCATAAAGAACTGATGAGGATCTAGACTAGTAGTCTGTCTCTATGGTTTCACTAAAGCAGAGACTGTGGCCAAGGTTCAATGGGGGTGGTTTCTGCATTAAAGTTTCTTACAGTGGCGTTGTGCTATTCTCCTGGATGGTGATCAATCCAGACAGGCTCTGTTTTCTATACATGGGAGGTGAATAATACCCCATGTCTTGAACTGACAGAATATACTGATTTCAAGACATGTTTTCACCTCAGCAAGAAGTGATAGCAGAGTTGTCTCGGAATAAGACAAAGTTTCCGTTCTTCAGAAAGTAGCCAAATGACACTCCCAATGTTGGCTCCCATATCTAGACTCCTTCCTGGTTTCTCTGTGTAGTGCTTCTTTCTGTCATTCTAAAAGACATGCATAGGCAAGCCAAAGAAAGACAAAAGCAAAGCAGATAGTGAATTGAAAAGCGACAGTGCTGCATATTCAGTTCCTTCATAACAGCAGCAGCAGGCAGCAGAGAGAGTGAAGGTTGTATAAAGATGGCCTTATTAAAGTGACAAGGCAATTTACTGCCTTTATGGGGGCGATGACTCTACTTCATTGACTTACAATGGAAAGGATATAATTTTGCAGATGTTGGTGGAAGGTCTCAAATGTCAGCTTTCAGAATGCCAGCCTGGGCCTTGATGGTGAATGAATAATTGATAAGTCACCTTTGTCTACCGTTAAATATTCTTACACAAACACAAAAGCGCTGCAGAAAAATGGAAAAGAGCATCTAATGTATCTTTTTAGTCGGCAGATCAAACACGGTGATAGCTTGGATGTGCCAGGAGGGGTTTATAATGAGTATGGGAACAAGGGGGTTGACTAGCCTACTGTACCTGGTGCCTTAGAGCTAGGACATCTGGATGATCTTAAGTGAGCTGAAGCCTGTTTTTGTTTAAGCCTTGGGTGAAGATTAGGGCAAAGATCACAGAGAGCCAAGAGCTCCGAACTAAGGTGTCCACTAGTCTAAAGTGTCTGCCTCTCCTTGTGTCCTTTCATATTTTATGTGAAAACAAAGAATAGGTGAAGGCACTATCATGGAAGATTACCAGGAATTAGCTTTCACCTGTCCAGTTTGTTTTATCTCAGTGCAGATGGAGAGGATGAGACATTAGGGAGCTATTATAGAATATTGGATTTGGGACACACTCCTCACTCCACTGAATGCCAGGCGGTGAAACAGGTGAGGTAGCTGGCAAAGGGAGAGTATATTTCTCACATGCATTCAACACTCATATGGCAAAGATCAGTAGTTGGTATTCCTGCCATTTCAACCCTTTCAGCCCATTCTGAGTTCTGCCCACCATAGAGCCCATGTAACGTCCATTCATGGCAATACATGTGAAAAAACTGTTATTATACAGTAATTGTGGAAACTGCTAGGTGAGGTAGTTACAGTCGGTAGTTACATGTTCTTAACAACATCTGTTATATCATCCTCATGACACCTTAGGCCTTTGGGTCAAGTCAAGTGTTCAAGTCTTGCAATGATAGTCTTGCCAGCTCCCTCCATCCACCTATACAGCCCCATAGTCCTAAGGCAATAGGGGGTATTGTCTAGGTTGAGAGCAGCAGATTGTCTGCAATCAATAGTTCTGTACAGAATGAAAGTGACAGCAAGTCACTGCAGCCATCTTACAATGGGCCTCAGCCAATTGTACAGCTCTGAAACCATCAAGGTGTCTTTATTTTTAGAGGCCTGAATAAATCAGCTGGTTACACCCCCCATGTGCATGCGCACACACACACACACACACACACACACACACACACACACACACACCACCTCCTCGCCTTGTTCCTGGCTTCTTTATACTGGCTCTGTTCAATGGCTAGTGATCATTTAGATTTGACATGTATTGTAAAACCCAGAGCTAGTCCCTCTCTCTGTCCCTCTCTCTTTCTCCACAGCCCTGTCATTAATTTCCAGCCTTTGCAATTTTCAACCCAAAAAAAGAGAGAGAAGAGGAAAGAAGACAAAGGCCAGGCAGACTGGATGCTCTTCTCTCAGGCTCTGTTATTGTACAAAATAGCAGAGCAATAATTTTTAGTCAATGGTTTACTCTAAAAGCTTTCCACGTCAGCTCTGTAAAGAAAAGCAATAAAGCCCAATTCAATGGGCATGAATAAAAAAGAAAAATCCTTTGGGGGTTCGACCAAAGGGCGCCTTTTCTTTAGCTGGTAATCAAATTGGAGCTGAAATGAAATGGAGTTTTCTTATGAAAATAGCCTTTGTTGCCAGGAAGGCTGGTAATTCATAAACAATAAGCAGGCCTTTGTGTTGATAATAATATATTCATGCTGGTGCTCCCGGGGAAGGGAAGGGTAAAAGCCAGAGCGTCAGGACTGTATGAGGAACAGGATATAAAAGGCAACAGAGGCTTGAGGAGACATATCAGTCCTACTGCCACAACTCTCAGAGATGGTTGCTGCTACTGGGCTCTCTCTCTCTCTCTCTCTCTCTCTCTCTCTCTCTCTCTCTCTCTCTCTCTCTCTCTCTCTCTCTCTCTCTCTCTCTCTCTCTCTGTGCTCTCTGATCTGCTCTCTCTCTCTCTCCCTCCACGCACTCACCATCTCTCTTTTCTGCTCTTTCTCTCTCTCTCTGTGCTCTCTGATCTGCTCTCTCTCTCTCCCTCCCTCCACGCACTCACCATCTCTCTTTTCTGCTCTTTCTCTCTCTCTCTGTGCTCTCTGATCTGCTCTCTCTCTCTCTCCCTCCACGCACTCACCATCTCTCTTTTCTGCTCTTTCTCTCTCTCTCTGTGCTCTCTGATCTGCTCTCTCTCTCTCTCCCTCCACGCACTCACCATCTCTCTTTCCTGCTCTCTCTCCACTCTCTCCGGTCTTTCTCTTTCAGTTTCTTCTTCCTCTCTCCTCTCCCCTGGCACTTGTCTTCTCTCTTCTCCCCTGGCACTTGTCCTCTCTCTTCTCCCCTGGCACTTGTCCTCTCTCCTCTCCCCTGGCACTTGTCCTCTCTCCTCTCCCCTGGCACTTGTCCTCTCTCCTCTCCCCTGGCACTTGTCCTCTCTCCTCTCCCCTGGCACTTGTCCTCTCTCCTCTCCCCTGGCACTTGTCCTCTCTCCTCTCCCCTGGCACTTGTCTTCTCTCCTCTCCCCGGGCACTTGTCTATCTTGTTCCTTCTTCCCCAGCTGCAGCAGAAGAACACATTTACTCTAACAGAACTTCACTTCTGCTCAGAAGCTTGGACCTGTACAGAGAGGGAGGTGTATGGATAACAACAGGTGTGTCTGGATTCCCTGTGGGGCGACCGAACAGACATAGAACACGTGTGGTGGAACACTTGTGTGGATGGTGGGAGGGGCCCCACCAGAGCGTGTGTGTGTGTTCCTGGAAGCTGCAGGTGTGTGTTACTGGAAGACTGAGAAGGACCTGCCGACAATTCTTGAAATTGTGGACACTTGCCGCATACACACACACACGTGTACACACACATTCACCGTTGACAGGACTGTGGCTGTCAGAGCAGAAAGAAAAGATGGTTGGTGTTGAACGGGACATGCTGTTACAGCATCAGGACCAGGAAGAGTCTAGAAGAAGTGGTGGAGGGACTAGAAGATTTAAACACACCTTCCCGGGAGAACGGAGATGGGACTGACAGGAAGTGAGTGTTCATTTTAACCTTTGTTTAATCATGCTGCTGGTTTGACATATTTGTTATCAGAAAATGTTCTTGTGGTCCTGAACCTCTTTTACGAGGGTTAGGGAGATTGTAACCTTATTTTCCAGATTCCTAGATGTGTGTGTGTTTGTGGTGAGTGATGCTGTTGAGTTCAGGTGCGTTCAAAGTTACGCACCTTTTTGGATTTACCATGCATTGAATATAATCACTTCATAAGGGAAAAAGTTCAACAATGATTTGGAAGGTTGTGTTTCTAAATCACTTACGTTTTCTATGTGGACTTGAGTCTTATTATGATCTAGAGCATTGATTCTCAGCTGGCGGGGTCAAATTTGGGTCGCGGAAGGTTTCCTTTTTAAAAATATAATTTAGTCTCTAAAAAAATAAATTTAGTATTTTGAATATAGAGCTATTAACAGCACTATTTAGCAGATTTGGTTGATTCTATGGTCTCAAACCAGTGAGCTTACTACCATTCTTCATCAATATAGCATTAAAAATAGCTTTCCAGGTGGCATTTTGGCAAAAAGAAAATCACTGTGTGAATATTGGGTTGCGAATGAGACAACATGGTCCAATTTGGGTCCAGAGGCAAAACCAGTTGAGAACCACCGATCTAGAGGACATGTCATGTAGATGGTAGTGGTGCTGAATGGTGATGACAATATAGGACAGTATAGGATCATATTGCCGAGGACAGGGACGATCTATTCACTTGGGGATTGTTTCTGATCAAATCAGACACTTTTAGAGATTGTTGTCTTGACAACCAAACAGCCTTTCAGGAAGTGAAATATACAGTACTTTTGTCCTGTATATTATACTATAGATGTGAACAGGTGAAGCTTCCATCATACAGTACTTTAGTCCTGTATATTATACTATTGTTTACAATATCATAAAAGACTGGCAACCAGGAAGTCTTTAACATCAACACCAAAGACAGTTTCCTAAACCTCAGTGTGTTGTCAGTGGCGAATTATACACCTTGTCTGGGCTATGTAACTCTCTCAGGTGTCTGTAACTCACTCTAGGTTGTCCATGTGTGACTAAACTAAGTTGAGCAGTTAGGAAATCTCTTGCTGCTGTTGCTAAGTTACCAAACAGTAAAATTAAATAAAAAACAGACACATCAGTACTGCAGTAGCTACAGCTGTATTATGTAGCCTAATTAGAAACAAAATAATATTTTCTCAGAATACACTCACAGACTTGCAGGTGAATTGTCAGTTGAAAGCTATAGGACACCAAGGACAGATCATTGAGCAAAGTAGCCAGAGCCAGGCAGAAAGAGAAAGGGAGAGTGATATTGATTCTGAGACTATCCTGATAGATCTCAGCCTTCTACATGGGTTCAGAGGAAGAATGGAGGGATATACTGTAGATGGAGGAGGAGCGGAAAGGAGAGAAACGGGTGCTGGGATGAGAGCAGGTAAAGCAGTTTAGGGAGGTCATCTTTGTCTGAAGAGAGAGGTCATCTTTGTCTTGAGGGAGAAAAACAAATCAAAGAGATAACATGAAACTATGCTAGGGATAAAACCTGGCCTGAGTGAATGAACATCCAGACATAGGATCAAATAAAAATCAAAGAGAAGACTAGAGTGAGGTTGGCCCACTCACATGATGATGCTTCCATATGCTCTGAGAAGGTATCCCTGGATAGTAGTCTCAGTGAGGTAGGTTTGTGTGTGTTCACTTCCATAAAAGTCTATTAACCTGTGCCCAGTTGTTTTCCCTTCACCAAAGCCTTTCTGATATCCGGCAGGTAGTTGTGACTATGTCTCAAAGTGAATCATGGAGTGGTTGCGACCAGAAGCTCTTGGTTGCCATCAGCTGGCGAGACAGGGAGAGTCCTGCCTTCCTGTCAATACTGTGAAGCCTACTGTCAATAATAATAATAATAATATGCCATTTAGCAGACGCTTTTATCCAAAGCGACTTACAGTCATGCGTGCATACATTTTTTTTGTGTATGGGTGGTCCCGGGGATCGAACCCACTACCTTGGCGTTACAAGCGCCGTGCTCTACCAGCTGAGCTACAGAGGACCACAACTCATGCATGAACTCATGCAACTCATGCAACTCATGCAACGGCTTCAGAAATTCCCACTGAATGTCCACCATATGTTTTTCACACCCTGATCCATTAGCCTACATCTTCCTAATCAACTACGCTCTTTGATTTGTCTGACTTGGTATTTTTGGAGTTGATATCTGAGTTGATAATGTTTAGGCAGTGCTTTCAGCTTCTCGTCACTAGATGGCAGTGTTGCCTAAGGAATCTCAGCTTCCTTTGCGTCCTGCTGAAACCTACACATCCAGTAGTGTTTTAATCAAAAAATTCCAGGATTCTAGAAAAAAAGATGCACCTGTGACTAGTGGCCTCTAGATGTCACCTGAGCTCTGTGAGAAAACAGCACGCATCAACCTTCCATTGGTGGGCAAGGCTTCACTGTTGTTTATTTTATTTATTTATTTATTTCACCTTTATTTAACCAGGTAAACCAGTTGAGAACAAGTTCTCATTTACAACTGCGACCTGGCCAAGATAAAGCAAAGCAGTGCGATAAAAACAACAACACAGAGTTACATATGGGGTAAAACAAAACAAAATCAAAAATACAACAGAAATACAATTAATATACAGTGTGTAAATTTAGCAAGTTATGGAGGTAAGGCAATAAAATAGGCTATAGTGCAAAATAATTACAATAGTATTAACACTGTAGACAGATGAAGGCCCAATGTTGACGAAAATACACTGTTAGTAGCCTAGACTGTAGTTCAGTGTTTTTAAAATAGGTATATTTGACGGAAAATCTTAACATTCTGGCTACCCCATAATGAACTATTTGAATAGATATTATAACAAATGATTTGTAAACAAATTATATATTTGAAATGTAGCAAACAGGCCAGGGTTGGGTTCAATTCCATTTCAATTCCAGTCAATTCAGAAAGTAAACCAAATTCCAAATGTTCATCATTGAAGAGAATTGGAATTGAAATGTCATTTTCTGAATTGACTGGAATTGAAATGGAATTGACCCCAACTCTGAAACAGGCCTTAGTTAGCAAAATATAAAAAATACCTTTGTAAAAAGGTACTATGTGTTTAGAACTCTTAGGGTTACTTCATTTTAGCCTTGTCAATAACTTCAGAAATACTTTTACTTCTCCCTCTGCAATGAATAAAGTTATTAGCCTTCCCTCTCTGTCTCTAATGATTTAACTGATAGTGCCATTAAAGAGCTTCAGTTGTATCCTTCAATATCAGCAACAACTTAAAAAACACAAGCAACATGGTGCCTTTAGTATCAAAGTGCTTCTCATGCTAACAGTGTGAACAAAAATCTATTTTCAGAATTCAACCAGAATTGCCTGCTATCAATGCAGGTAAGCAATGTTTGTGGCCGTCGAGTGCGACATTCATTCATTGTGCATAAATGTATAACCGGGCTTGGCGATTACAGGCAACAAGGTTCACAACAGGTTTTGGGTGCTTTTTGCAGCCACAAGCTGTACACAAAGATCCACATTTTCCTCCACCTCCATTTAACTCTGACCCCAAGACATGAGGGGTGCTCGGAGTCCGCCGTTATATTTTTGAATAGCCATTCCGTGACGCATTTACCAAACCACTGGCTCTCTAATGGTGGACCCCAGCGGGAATAAATGGTGCATTTCTTTTAGTGCAATTATCCCTGTGGATTTACCTCCTACTCCTCTCCTCCGGGGCCACGCAGGCCTGTTCTCCACTCCTCTCCTCCACTCCTCCTCACACAATCAGCTTGTCCTGGGGCCTGCAGGCAGCCTGGGCTTTTTATGTACAGTCCCTACTCTCCAGCCCTACTTCCTCCAGGTCTGTGAAAAAGTCACCAAAACAAAGATGTACTGGCTTGAAGCTTGAGTGCGGTTCCTCTGCCACTTGGGAGTTTTCTGAGCTGACGGCCCGCCTTTCTGTCTTTTGGCCTGGTTGTTGAGTGCCCTGGCTAAACCTGGCAGCTACAAAGAGAAGGGGAGAAACAGAGAAAGTTGTTTCTCTAAAAGTTGTGTCCAACCGCTGGGCAGCTCTGACTTCCTGTCACTCAGGGAGATGGAAGGTGACTCATCAGGGTTAGAGCTCAAAGCCTGTTGCCATGGCAGCCCCCCACCCCACCCCACCCCAGCAGGTGCCCAAATGTAAATTACTTTCTTACTCACTCTAGAAGACTGGCAAAGCAGGGAGTATTAGATTGTTTGCATTTTGGGGAGACATTGCATAATCTTGTACACGGTCTTGTGTACACTTTTAAGTCATTTTAAACCACATAATTTAATTTCTTTAATCCTATGGTCTTTAAAATAAAATCTCAGATAATTCTTATACTTTTAGACAGGTGGAGTATAGAGAGAATGTACATCAGGAAGATTGACTGTAATTCCAAACCATCAACATTAATTTGGATATTTAGTCTATTACTTAAGCTCCCCTGTATGAGGAAACTAAGTAGCTAGGTCTTCGGATGTAAGTGCATTAAAGAAGATATTTAATCAGGGTAATGGTCAGCCCTATTATATGGATTTGGAGGAAACGTATATTGTTTGCATTAGCGAAGGAATATTGAGTGCCATTTCCTATTTGCCACAATCTATTTGACATTGAGAATTGAGCTGTGCAGGTGATGGACAGAATGTAAATGACATATGGGAATAGTAGCAGGGATTACAACTGAAATGAATCCATATGCTTGTCTGTCTTGCACTTAATATGAATGAAGTCAGATTGGGGCTGGTTTGAGGCAAACGTTTAGCTGTTGTTAGGGTTGGTAATGGGGAACCTCTGCACTTGACTTAATATGCTGCTATTTGTAACTTCTAAATTATTACTTCTGGACCTAGCAATATGAACATTTTATATATGTTTTATTCATTTTGTTGCCTAAATGTCATATATACACAACTAACAATTTTGCTGTTCACCAAGCACAATTTTGACAATTTACCCCATGCTGTGGCTGGTCTCTCTTTTTCTCTCTCTCTCTCTTGCACACGCACACACACACACACACACACACACACACACACACACACACACACACACACACACACACACACACACACACACACACACAGCAAAGGCTGAACAAAACAGAAATGAAAAAAGGAATTGACTGTTTACTGGTCCTACTGTAGTTATTATTATCAACATGTCAACAGAGAGTTTCTAACCATTTCTCTCCCCTCTATGATTAGACATTGTGACAGGGAATTTGTTAATCCATTAATTGGGATGTAAAAGCATTTTCAACATCTAAGTTGTGCACCATATATTTTCTAAAAGATGCATGTAAATCGTATAAAGTAAACCCTTTTGTTTGCCATTGATGGTAGGGCTTTCAGTATACACCCGCTAAAGCCTGTCTGGAGCAGCCGATGGCATACAGCTGTATTATTATCCCTGAAGAGTGTTATTTCCCTGTCATGCCCTGATGGCAACTTGCCAACAAATGTGACAGAATAAGATCTTCCTCCAGCACTGGGTTGTCTGAGAGGGAGCAGGGAGAAGCCTGGGTTCTACAATCAACAATTAAGTGATATTCTATCGACATCCACTCACAGAGACACAACCAAAAACCATCTGAAATGTTACTATATAATGCTACTGTATTTTATCATGTATTTGTATTTTTAGGTATTCATATTTTGTATTATATATGATATATTATGTATGTTAGGCAGTGACTTGGGGCCAATTCTATAGTGTTTACACCTATGAAACGTTTAGCTTCTATTGTCCAGAGCCAATTAAACATATTATTAATAAAAAAGAGTCACATATACGATGAGACAACTAAATGAGATGTTATAATTAATATTATGAGTAGGCCTGTGTTTAATCTTTTGTCTTTGGATCAAATTAACACTTGTATGAATGGCATGGTTAGTGAATCTGTCCCTTCTGGTGGTAAATTGAGTCCTTCTCCCACCTAATGTAGTATCTTCATTTACTCCTAGCAAGAAGAAACCAAACAAAACCCAGTCATTGTGTGCTTGGTTCTGCAGCAGTACAATCCTCCAATGACTTATTCCTTCAAATTGGAGATGTTGGAGATGGGGAAAGTGCAGCATTGAGATGCAAGTTTAATTAAGATAATCATCTAAACAAATTAAACACAAACTCCTCCGCTCTAAATTACCTGTCCTTTAACTTGGTGCCGCACAACATCACAAGAAAGCCAACACTTCTTTGTGGAATTCAGGGAGCTATACATTCTTTGTGTCCACAGAAAGGCCTGATAACCAGTTCACAACAACCACTAAGGCATTTGATAGGCTAATGGGGAATAGTGTTCGCTGTACACCTTTGTAATTGGACATCATAAATCCTGAGAAGGTGAAGGGACGGAACAAAAGCCTGTTTTTGTCTGTGTGTCTCAGCCACTGCACTCCTCGTATATCCTGTTGCCTGTGAATAGGGGCTATCTGAATGGGCCATATATATGTTACAATGTGAGATGCATGGTCATTGGCCCCTGGGCATTGATCGTCGCGTTCCTCGCTGCCCTGGCTCTTGACCAGGAAATAGGCAAAGCAATCGGCGTGGCGATAACATAAGGCTCGGGTCTTATCATGATCCTTCATGTAGGTTATGCTGTCAGCCACCATTAACCTTGCCTTTGTTATCTGCACACTGGTGATTAGCTCAAAGCCCTTAAAGATCCATTGATGGGGTGGGGCCCATAGAAATAGAATGGCTAGAGAGGACAATAGCTAGAATATCCACATGATTTTTCACGATATAACTCAAGATGGCGGCACGATAGAATTAGTCACTGGAGTCTCATTCTGCAAATGCCAATTGGGAAAAAAATAATTGAGAATCGCACTCTTTTGTTTTGGTTGTCTTCAGCCAGTCTTATTGCTATGAACATTGTTAGCAAATGACCAGACCCTTTAGTAATAGCATATTGCTTTGAATTGGACTGTCTGTTCTAGGGTTACACAATTCTGATAACGTTCCCAAAGTTCCCAGGTTTTCCAGAAATTCTCTTTGGAGGATTCCGGATATCCTGCTTATTCCCTTCTGATTCCGGGAATGTACAAACAGGAATTTCTGGAAAACCTGGGAATTTGGGGAAAGTTACCAGCATTTTGCAACCCTAGACTGTGAAGTCTATTTCTATGGTGTGACGCTCCCTTTTCAAAGCCAGATGGGGTATGATGGGGTCTGCTGTACGTTATTGGACAGGAGCAGGGAGGTCTGCTGAGGTGAAGATGCAGGGAGATAGTGTTATAAAGCAGGTCATAAAACTGCCCGTTTGTCATTTCTTTCAGAGGGATGTCAATGTGCTGACACTAATTAATGTAGAACCCCAGCTTTACTCCACAGAAACTGATGGAATAGAACCCCAGCTTTACTTTACTCTACAGTAACTGATGGAATAGAACCCCAGCTTTACTTTACTCTACAGTAACTGATGGAATAGAACCCCAGCTTTACTTTACTCTACAGTAACTGATGGAATAGAACCCCAGCTTTACTTTACTCTACAGTAACTGATGGAATAGAACCCCAGCTTTACTTTACTCTACAGTAACTGATGGAATAGAACCCCAGCTTTACTTTACTCTACAGTAACTGATGGAATAGAACCCCAGCTTTACTTTACTCTACAGTAACTGATGGAATAGAACCCCAGCTTTACTTTTACTCTACAGTAACTGATGGAATAGAACCCCAGCTTTACTTTACTCTACAGAAACTGATGGAATAGAACCCCAGCTTTACTTTATTCTACAGTAACTGATGGAATAGAACCCCAGCTTTACTTTTACTCTACAGTAACTGATGGAATAGAACCCCAGCTTTACTTTACTCTACAGTAACTGATGGGATACAAAGACCTCACTCGCTTACTATTGTAGTTTCTAAAACCTCATTCACATAATTGTAAATGACCCAATGTTTTAACTTGTAACCATTCACACTGTACTATTCTGATGTGTGAATAGCAGTTTGTGTTTTTTTTTTAATACTCAGTACAACAAGGTCACTTTGACAGTCTTTGGAAAGGGTTTTACATGGAACCCAAAATGGTTCTACCTGGAACCAAAAGGGTTCTACCTGGAACCAAAAAGGGTTATTCAAAGGGTTCTCCAATGGGGACAGCCGAATAACCCTTTTTGGTTCTAGATAGCACCTTTTTTCTAAGAGTGTAGACCGACACACCAGTGGAGGCTGCTGAGGGGAGGACGGCTCATAATAATGGCTGGAACGGAGCAAATGGAAACCATGTGTTTAATGTATTTGATACCGTTCCACTAATTCCGCTCCAGCCATTACCATGAGCCCGTCCTCCCCAATTAAGGTGCCACCAACCTCCTGTGCTACACACATGTACACATGCACACACACACACACACACACAAACACTCCCACGCGATTGCTAGGCCAGGCAGAAAAAGTAATCCACAACAACCTCATACACTCTCCCTCTCACTCTAACTCTCACTCTCCCTCTCACTCTAACTCTCACCTAAGCTGTACCAATATTTGTGTAGCGCCCATCAGGTATTTGAGCAAGTCCTTCTGGGCCCCTCCACAGATGGATAAGCACTCGCGGTGAACAGCTCTCATAGTAAGTGGGAAATGCCCTGTTATCACCTGACCTGAGAAGGGATCAATAGTAGTTAGTGTGGGTTTGATAATTGCAGCTGTTAGACACAAGTGCTAGTCCACCTCTCCATCGAGTGACTCCTATCACCTTGTGACTAGTCATTAGTGAATGGACCACGCCTGGGGCTTTGGGAGAGGGTTGTGGATTGGGCAGTGGTGGAAAAAGTATCCAATTGTCATACTTGAGTAAAAGTAAAGATATCTTAATAGAAAATGACTAAAGTAAAAGTGAAAGTCACTCAGTAAAATATTACTTGAGTAAAAGTCTAAAAGTATTTGGTTTTAAATATACTTAAGTATGAAAAGTAGATGTAATTGCAAAAATATACTTAAGTATCAAAAGTAAAAGTACAAGTATAAATAATTTTAAATTGTTTATACTAAGCAAACCAGAAGGCACAATTTATTTTATTTTTTACGGATAACCAGGGGCATACTCCAACACTCAGAAATAATTTACAAACAAAGCATTTGCATTTAGTGAGTCTGCCAGATCAGAGGCAGTAGGGATGACCAAGGATGTTCTCTTGATACATTTGTGAATTGGACCATTTACCTTTTATCATAGGTACACTTCAACTGTGAGAGGCGGAATCTAAAACAAAAATCCAGAAAATCACATTGTATGATTTTTAAGTAATTAATTAGCATTTTATTGCATGACATAAGTATTTGATCACCTACCAACCAGTAAGAATTCCGGCTCTCACAGACCTGTTAGTTTTTCTTTAAGAAGCCCTCCTGTTCTCCACTCATTACCTGTATTAACTGCACCTGTTTGAACTCGTTACCTGTATAAAAGACACATGTCCACACACTCAATCAAACAGACTCCAACCTCTCCACAATGGCCAAGACCAGAGAGCTGTGTAAGGACATCAGGGATAAAATGGTAGACCTGCACAAGGCTGGGATGGGCTACAGGACAATAGGCAAGCAGCTTGGTGAGAAGGCAACAACTGTTGGTGCAATTATTAGAAAATGGAAGAAGTTCAAGATGACGGTCAATCACCCTCGGTCTGGGGCTCCATGCAAGATCTCACCTCGTGGGGCATCAATGATCATGAGGAAGGTGAGGGATCAGCCCAGAACTACATGGCAGGACCTGGTCAATGACCTGAAGAGAGCTGGGACCACAGTCTCAAAGAAAACCTATAGTAACACACTACGCCGTCATGGATTAAAATCCTGCAGCGCACGCAAGGTCCCCCTGCTCAAGCCAGCGCATGTCCAGGCCCGTCTGAAGTTTGCCAATGACCATCTGGATGATCCAGAGGAGGAATGGGAGAAGGTCATGTGGTCTGATGAGACAAAAATAGAGCTTTTTGGTCTAAACTCCACTCGCCGTGTTTGGAGGAAGAAGAAGGATGAGTACAACCCCAAGAACACCATCCCAACCGTGAAGCATGGAGGTGGAAACATCATTCTTTGGGGATGCTTTTCTGCAAAGGGGACAGGACGACTGCACCGTATTGAGGGGAGGATGGATGGGGCCATGTATCGCGAGATCTTGGCCAACAACCTCCTTCCCTCAGTAAGAGCATTGAAGATGGGTCGTGGCTGGGTCTTCCAGCATGACAACAACCTGAAACACACAGCCAGGGCAACTAAGGAGTGGCTCCGTAAGAAGCATCTCCAGTGGCGCAGTGGTCTAAGGCACTGAGTGTCTAAGGCACTGAGTGGTGCAGTGGTCTAAGGCACTGCATCGCAGTGCTAACTGTGCCACTAGAGATCCTGGTTCGAATCCAGGCTCTGTCGCAGCCGGCCGCGACCGGGAGACTCATGGGCGGCGCACAATTGGCCCAGCGTCGTCCAGGGTAGGGGAGGGAATGGCCGGCAGGGATGTAGCTCAGTTGATAGAGCATGGCGTTTGCAACGCCAGGGTTGTGGGTTCGATTCCCACGGGGGGCCAGTATAAAAAAATATGTATTCACTAACTGTAAGTCGCTCTGGATAAGAGTGTCTGCTAAATGACTAAAATGTAAATGTAAAATGTCCTGGAGTGGCCTAGCCAGTCTCCAGACCTGAACCCAATAGAAAATCTTTGGAGGGAGCTGAAAGTCCGTATTGCCCAGCGACAGCCCCGAAACCTGAAGGTCTGTATGGAGGAGTGGGCCAAAATCCCCGCTGCAGTGTGTGCAAACCTGGTCAAGACCTACAGGAAATGTATGATCTCTGTAATTGCAAACAAAGGTTTCTGTACCAAATATTAAGTTATTTATTATTTATTATTTATTTTTTATTTTTTATTTTTTTGGTCATTTAGCAGACGCTCTTATCCAGAGCGACTTACAGGAGCAATTAGGGTTAAGTGCCTTGCTCAAGGGCACATCGACAGATTTTTCACCTCTGCTTTTCTGATGTATCAAATACTTATGTCATGCAATAAAATGCAAATTAATTACTTAAAAATCATACAATGTGATTTTCTGGATTTTTGTTTTAGATTCCTTCTCTCACAGTTGAAGTGTACCTATGATAACAATTACAGACCTCTACATGCTTTGTAAGTAGGAAAACCTGCAAAATCGGCAGTGTATCAAATACTTGTTCTCCCCACTGTATTTATATCTGGGGTTCCAGAAGTGATACAGTCTAACCAAGGTAGGGAGTTTGTCTCCCCCAGAATCCCCATGCTTCAAGATACTTTAATACATCCAGCTCAGGGAGTCAAGAAAATCCACAGTGTCTTTTTAGAAACAGCTAGCTGAAAACATGTACTGTGTTTCTGTGTCTGTGTGTATGTATAGTTGGGGTGATTTGGTGACGCTTGTGAGAGGAGTTGTCAGACAGAAGAAGGAGATCACAGCGTTTGAGGGAGGGATTACACATCTGAAAAGACCTGTTTTAATAGTATTTCACCCATGGCAGGTTTTATTTGAATGCGGATGAATTTGGATTAACGTTGGATAAGGAAGTGATTGTGTGCGTGTGTGTGTGTGGCCTGAGGGCTTGAGGAGAAGCTGTATAATGAAACAGTTCATCTGAATGCTTATAGGTAGCGCTTCAGTTATGCCTTCAATAATGTTTCCTACTGGTCTATAATGATTATGTATTCATTGTTGGACTATCCTACACAGTATATGGAAGTAGCCATGTGTTTTACTTCATAGGAATCACTGTCTGTCACTACTCTGACTTCTTGATGGTGTATGCAAGTGTGTGTGTGCATGGCTGTGTGCAGTGTGTGCATATTTGTTTTTGTGTGTGTGCAGATGTAGAGGAAGACACATTTGTGTTTAAAAAGGGTGTTGGCAAATTAGGCTTCCTTGTGTGTTTTCTTTAAATCAGGAAACAGGATGAATATGGCTTTGATTGGCAGGATCTGGTAAGATAACATATCATACACCATAGTGTCAGCTGTCTTTCCAAGATCACGGCAGGGGGCAAAGTGTGTATGTGTGTGATTGTGGCATGTGTGTGTGTGTGTTAGATGAATCAGAACCCCATGATGGCGCTTCCGTCCTCTGAAAGGCTTTTGGGTTCACTCTGTAAATGATTCTGAAGAGTGACATTACCAACGTATCATGTCCCATGATAATCAGACAGGATATCACAAACGCTGAAATGTTTGCACGTCTTCCCCAGCAGCTCTCTCAGGTGAAATGCCAAATCTCTCTCACACACACACACACACACACACACACACACACACACACACACACACACACACACACACACACACACACACACACACACCAGATTTAGTCTTGTTTTCTCTCTAAAAACTCCCCCTCTCTCCTCCTCTCCTCTCCTCGCCTCTCCTCTCCTCTCCTCTCCTCTGCTACCTAAATTCTCACTCTGCAATTAAAAAGGGAAAGAAAAACAACTCTGCCTGCCTTGCAAGTGTTACTTATCATATTAATTAAAATCTGGTGACACAATGACGAGAGCAGCTGTGGAGGAAAGCGAGGGAAATTAACAAACGTTTGATATGTTGTGTTGCT